>NC_066352.1:3264288-3579538 GCF_024516045.1 Bombus affinis | reverse complement strand
ATATGATATTTCTCTAAATAAAAATAGATCTAACAAATTATTTAAAATTTTTAAGTAAATAACAAACTGATGTAATTATATAGTAAATCAATGCTACTGAAGATATTAATTCCACATAACAAATTATGTATAACTAAAATATATTTAAAATGTGTTTCTCAAATATTTCTCAATAGTATTTCTTGATATCTCATACATACTACTTTACCTATTAAAGTAATTAAAGTAAAATAAGTGAAACCTAAACCAAAAAATCATTGTGCACTAATTCTAAATAAGTAATATTTCTTAATTTTCTTACAATAATTTTAAAGCATTAAATGAATACTTTTGTCAATACATTTAAGTTTAGAAAGTATATTGTATTAATTGAAATGTATATGAAAACAAAATTTCATATCTTAGTTAAACATTATTACCTTATATAGCGCATGCAGTCTCCAATAATTTATTTCGTATAAACTATAATATATATATATTTATATAATAACAGTTTGCCTAAAAACATTTATCTGATACTATATATCTCATCTCATATATATACATTTTTTAAAATTTTCCTAATGTAATTTTTGCAGTGCACAATTTCTTATATGTAATAAATGTCAATTAAAAATAAATCCATATAACTGCCTATATAATTTGCATTCACATGATCCCTATATTTTTGGAATTAAAACTACATAATTTAATATTTATAAATAAACTAACAAACAACAAAATGTTAAAACAAAATATATGGATATTTTTATTGAATATAACATTTAAATAAATCAAATTTGGCTAACAATTCTGTTCTACTACTGTTGCCTGTTCCGTTAACCAGAAAATACTTCACTAATATATATAGAAATATTCTATATATAATATATATATAGAAACTATCTTTGTTTTTAATTTCTACAAAATAAAAGAATTTTCTATTTATTTGATAATATTGCAACAAGTACAAATACTCGTACTTCAAAATTTGTATATTAAAAACCCAAGTAGATTTCAATAAAACATATAATTCCATTTTTATAAACGCATCAAACATATATAAAAATTTTAAAGTTTCTTGCATATGTGAGCACGCGCGCGCTCGTGTGTACTTTGTAATAAAATAAAAGCCATTGCATCAGAGAACTACTGATACAAATACTCTTTAATACCCATTTATTCTCTCACTTAATTATAACTAATCACTATTTTGTAAGTAATGGTTCCTGATTGTACTTGATGTATTTATATAATTATGTAAAACATAATAATTGTTTTTACAGTTCAATGAAGCTCTATTTAAAATTACTCAATGCATCTATTAAAAAAATTAATTAAATCCCGTGAAATACTTATTTATAAAAATAAGTTTCATGTAATACATGTATCATATTACTCCAAGTTATGTTTATTTAATATTTCTGATTTCAAAATAGTAATAGTATTTAAATATAAGTTAAATATAATCATTTTAATATATCCTAAAGAAAAGAAAAATAATTATAGTAAAATTTTGCTTACCATGTGAGGGAAGTAACCATGGATAACGTGTATTTTAGTATCTTCTTCCACCACCACCACCTCCTCCACCCATGTTTCCGCCACCAAGAGAACTACCGCCATAGCCTCCTTGATTACCGTATCCACCACCACCACCTCCAGAATTTCCACCACCCATGGGACCTGAAAAATAAATTGTAAAAGGTTAGTAAAACTGTTTAAAATTACATAAGATTCTATAAGATGCCACTTATTTCATAACAATATAATAATTATTCAAATCTTACTATCCTAACAATAGTGAGAGATGAAGCATTTTTAACAAAATTAGATTAAATTATTATTGTACATACAGAATGTGATTAAACGATATTAAATGTAATAAGCATTTTACAATCTAATATTTATACTTATTTAAATAAAAAAAAGAAACTACATAGAAATGATAATGTAATATTTATAAATTAATATTTATAAAAACAATAATTTCTACGATAATACCTTTATAAAATAATAATTTAGCATATTATGAGCAAACTCAATTCGAACAGAATAAAGGAAATGGACAAAGGCGATCCTTCTCACTGCAACATCGCGCCTTATGTCTTAATCTAACTTATATCAAAAATATACTTATTCAATTTCTTTGATTGTGGCGTTTTCCAAATAACATTAAATTCACTTGTTGAATGTTATTATTAACATTAACTGTAATTAGGATTAATCTTATCACGCTATGTAATTAATTATTGAATATCTATTAATATTGCAATGATATGTGAACTTTACAAGAGAATCACACGAGTGTTGCATATCAACTTCAATAATACTCTGTATGTAGGTAGAAAATAAAAAATATGTAATAAATATTCATCTATTAATGTAAGCTTTCAATAATTCATAAAATACTTAATTATCACATTCCATGTACTGATACATGATGCGGTTATATTACCGTTTCAGGCAAGATAATACTCTAGTAATAGTAATGGTCATAAATAACTGCAAATTGTAAGAAATACACAATCATGGTTGCACCAAGTATTCATTAGTGTCTATAAATTCAATAATATCAAGAAAATGAAAAAATTCTATGCAAACTCATATTCTATGATCCTACTTTCAAATGATGTGAGATATATAATATTCTATTCTATATAAAAGTTTAAATTTTAATGTTGTTAAGTAACCTACTAGATAATAAATTTCTGTACTAATTACACGGATAATCGAATATTTGTAAAATATTTTTTAATTCTCTACTTACGAAGTTTAACTGGAATCGATATATTACACTTCGTTTGTGAATACTTAATTAGTAATAAAATATAAAATTGTACTAATTATAAGCTGAACGCTCCTTGTGCAACTTGTTACGGTTATCAACAGTAGTATATCACATATACTATAATATAATTAAAATACGTTATCACAACTAATAAATGCAAATCTACGAGTAGTTGCTCAAGGCACGTAACAGACGCGTTGGCTTTTGAGAAGGACAGAAGCAACCTTGTCCACCAAAGGGTGGTAGCCATCTCGAGTCTCCAGACTGTCGGCCACTAGGACCCATATTAATACCATAGGGTGCTGGTCTTCCAGAGTTGAAATTATTCCGTACTGGACCACCGCCATAGCCTTGCTGGTAACCTCCGCCAAAGTTATCGTTGCTCCAATTTCCGCCACTATTATATCCACCTTGACCTCCTTGACCTCCCCAGCCACCTCCTTAAAAATAACGTTTATTAGTATTTTGTACAAACTTAATGTACTATAATATATTATTAATCAATATATTAATGTAATACTTAGTAAAATGGGAAAAGTATATCTTTCTGCGAACCTTTACCTTGATTCTGATTCTCCCAAGGGCCGTTACCGCCCCAACCTCCTTGATTACCTCCACTATAACCGCCCTGATTACCACCATTATTCCAATCTCCGCCGCCTCCACTTCCTCGACCTCCCCAATTACCGCCACCCTGATTGCCACCACGTGGTCCTCTTCCTACATTCTGTCCTCCTCTGCTACCACCGCCACCACCACCACCACCACCACCACCTCCTGATGCAGAAGCCATCTCTGCCTTACTTAAAGCCTGTTATCATAAATGTATAATAAAATCTGAGAATTTACAATGCTTCTTTAAGTCTAAATAAATAATATGTCAATATTATTCTTACCTTTTTAACGTCTACATGTTTGCCGCGTATTTGATGATTTCGTTGCAAACAAATTTTATCCACAGGATCATAATCATCAAATTCAACAAAACCAAAACCACGTTTTTTGCCAGTTTCCTTATCTGTTACAATGCTAATTGAATTTATGCTACCATAACTTTGGAAATATTGTCTAAGATCTTCTTCTTCATGATCATCTTTTAAACCACCCACAAATAATTTCTTTACTGTTGCTCCAGCTTCAGGTCTACCAATTTCTTGTCTAGGAACAGCTCTCTTAGGTTCAACTACACGTCCATCAACTTTATGTGGTCTGTAATTTGAAATAACAAAAAAGAAAAATATAAATGTATATATTATTATGCATTTCACTTTTGTTATTCCAAGCAATTTAGTATTAACATATTATTAATTTTAATACTTAAAACATAAATATATGGATTATATTAAATTGCTGTAATTTTATGAAATACAACCTTGCATTTTGAGCATCATCTACCATATGTGCACGAGAATAAGTAATAAATCCAAATCCTCTGGATCGTTTTGTTTTTGGATCTTTCATTACAACTACGTCTACAATTTCCCCCCATTTTTCAAAGTGTTTCTTTAAAGAATCATCTGTAGTTCTATAATCCAATCCACCAATAAATAATTTCCTAACATGTTCAGGTTCATTTTTCCCATCCTGAAATAAAAAATATCATTAAAACTAAAAAAATAAAATGTTATAAGTATTATAATTATTATTGTCTTCATTAACATATTAGTTTCAAAATTACTTCAAGTTACCTAAAAATATTGCAATAAAAAAATAAATTTCAACATTCATATAATATTTAATTGCTACATATGTATATATGACTTATTAAATATAAATTATTAAAAGGTTAAGCTCTACTAACATTCTAATCTATTGTATTACAAGCTACATTCCTTTTCTTGTAAAATATTATATACGTTATTATCATCACTTTTAACAGATTCTATTAATTTATATAATATAAATGTAATAAATAACTTAGTAATAATACATTACGAATAATGTACAAATTATAAAATAAATAATTTACAGTAATGTAAGAAACTAATAATAGATGCCCAATTAATAAATTTTAAACGTTGCAACAATTTTATTGAAAAATAATATAATAGGATATATTTCGTAAGACTGAGATTAGTAATCTTAAATGGCGTAGCGTCAGAGACCGCCATGCTATAAAAGAACGACAGAAATACTTCTTCGCGTATTATTTATATTAAAACAAAGTAATAAATATTCTAGCATTTTTATAATACTAATTGCGATATTTAATTAATTTTTATATCAAAATTACTCTGGTAGTTCATTTATTGTAAGAAATCATAAAAGACCTTCAATAAGTCACAAAGTCTACAAAGAATATAATAAGTTATACACATAAAACAAATAATAAAGATTTTACAAAAGCTTAATAATAAGTAACAGTATCACGCATTATACAGTATACGTATGTATAAGGACGTGAAGGCAAAGTGAAAAATTAATTAAGTCTAGGTACAAATTCTTATCTTTATACATATCACTTTTACAAATGATAAACTATTTTTTCCCAGACAAAATTGATTTATAAGTTTTTACTTACTTCGTGTTCCATTTTAACCATTTTCAATATAACTGAATGGTCAAATGTTCTTCTTCACTACAGAATACACAAAGAACCTCAGTAAACTTGTGTGTGAGAAATGGAGATAGCGCACATCGGTCGATCGATTATTATTCCTTCCAAATGCTTGTGTGAACCCCAAATGCGCAAACAGCCATACAAAATATTACAGACATGCGCAAACCTTGTATTATTTATTAATTTACTGTTTCAATAAGAATTTTTCAGAATATTAGGATTAAATATTATCTAGAAAAATTGTATGCATTAATTGATATATTCCTCAATATGTATTAATTACTTATGTTAAAGGAAATTATAAATCATTTTTGTCGTATTATACATTGTCTTACATAAAAAATAAAAATCATGAATTGGTAAATTGATTATTTTATGTTATATGATTACATTATATAATTATATATTTATACGTATAAATTATATACATTCTTGGTTAAAAATACGTCTTTTCTTGTAAAATATAATAAAATAAATATGCAGTGTTTATACATGCAGCGCCGGAAATGTCAACCGTCATTAGATCAAACTACGTACAAATGGCGGTTACAATGAGAAACTGACTTTTTTCAAAATTTACTGTGTATGAAATTAAAGTGTATGAAAATAAAAGTAATTATATAATAATTACTTTTATTACTATATTCCTTAATTATTATTAATTATTCTTAATTATTCTAAGGATTACAGTGGTTAAATAAAATTGACGGATTCTATTATCTCTTAGTTTTATTCTTTTGTTTCCTTTTTAAGATTTTCTGGCAGTGAAATATTATATATTATCTAAAATTACCTCATGCCAGCTCATACATAACTTTCGTCCACACCCTTTATATTACTACACGTGTATAATATTTATATATTGTATATAATAATGTACATATATAAATTGCTATAAAATGTTTCAATATTTGCAAAATTTATTTACTTTTAATTATTCCTTTAATATTACTTATATATTATTAAATTTCTTAAATTATTTGCTATTATCTTAAATTTTCTATTTGATATCTTTAGCCGTACAAATTTGTTGTTTTATATTATGTGTGAAACCTGTTTGTAGATATCTGACTTTTGAATAAAATTTTAGTGTAGTATTTTTTGTGAATAAAATACTACTGGTTAGAATTTGTGCGAGAAATTTGATTTACAAAGGCAGGATATGGTTTGTCTGTACAATTCAAACAATTTCTAAGAAAATAATTATGACTTGACGCATTTTGTGGGTATAATTTTTCCTCAATACGTTTATTTATTACCACTGCTTCAGCAAGAGGTATTGGTTCTGTATACGTAAATGTCTTTTTTTTGGTATCAGACTTATCATCTAGTTTTTTAATATTAATTGGTCCATTAATAACAGAAACTGCATTACTCACTTCATTGGTAGTTCTTATAACAGGTGTGATGTTACCCATTGAATCTAATCTAGAACTGATTTGGTCACATGAACTTATGCAAACCACTGATACTTTAGTTGGAGTTTTTGGTAATAAATTGGAAGCAATTTTTTGTGTCTTTTTTGTCGTTTGTTTTTGTTTAGTATTCAACTGTTTGGCTTTTGTTAATTTTATTTCGGTTTCAAGAATTGTACTCTGTATCTTATTATTACTAAAAGATGGACTTTCTGGATGATGATGTCTAATATGTCTGTGTAAATTATCTTTCCTTCTAAACACAGTTTCACAGAATTTGCAAGAAAATGGCTTCTCATCTAAAATAAATTTTATACATCATTGTAATATGATATATCATATTTTGTTTAGTATGACATACCTGAATGAACTGTCAAATGACGTCTTAATTCACTTTTAGATAAAAATACTCTACTGCAGTGTGCACATGAGAATGGTCTATCTTTCCCATGTATCTTTTTATGACGAATTAACAATGATTTATCTTTGAAGCTTTTATTGCATTGATCGCATACATATGGTCTTTCATCTATTAATAAAATAAAGCTGATAAATTTAAGATAACTTAATAGTTGCTCAATGTTTTTTTCTTTGTATAATTACTTACTAGAATGTGTTTTTAGATGACGTTTTAAATTGGTTAACATCCTGAAAGTTTTTTCACATGCTTTACAAGAATATGTGGATGTTTCATTATGTGCATCTAAGTGATTTTTTAAATCATCTTGTTTGGAATACCTTTTATCACATTTAGGACATGTAAATTGTTTTTCCCCTAAAATTAAATTATTGATATTTTAATAAATCTAAATAATGTAAACAAGATGCTTATATTGTATTATAAAAACTGAATACCATGTGAATACATGTGCCTATTAAGCTTATTTTGCTGAGGAAATGCTTTGTCACAAAGATTACATTTATATGGTTTGTATCCTCTATGAATTCTTTCATGATATTCAAAATGAGACCTTTTAATGAAACTTTTATCACAAAAAGAACATTGATAAGGTTTAACGCCAGTTATACAAGCATCATGATAACATTTTCCTTTCTTGTTTCGAAAAATTTTATTACATATATTGCATTTATACTTTTCTGGTGTCCCTGGTATCACAGTAATATGATTACGATCATGACATTTTATTGATTTACTTTTTAATTTCTGTTTTTTTGAATATTCTGTTTTAACTTCCTGTAGAATTTTTTAGTGTGTATATAAAATATGACGACTTTTAAATATGAGATATATATTATAGAGGACTTACCTCATTGAAAATTTCTGCTGTTTTATTGCTAGGTGATTTTAATACTACATTATTACTTAAATGTGGATACACATTTAGAAGTATATTGTTCGATTCTATGTTTGAAATATATAGTTTGTTTGACACAACATTGTTTTTAATCTCTGTTGTAGAAGATTTATGTATCTCTTTTGTGTTATTAAATACATCTTCAGGATATAATTCATAGTTATTTATATAATCGACAGAAATCAATTCAATATTATTTGCTTTGAGTTTGGAATTTTTATTAATAACTAATTCCAAGGGTAATACGTCATTAGATATATTACCTTTATCAGAAGTAGAAGCATTATTTAATATCTTTTTCTCTGAAGGAGAGCAATCTAAAGCAAAATATAAACTAATTAATAAACTTATTATAATTGTTAATATTAAATATGAAATGTTATAAATTTTCTACCATAATTTCCGATATTTTGTATACAATGCTCATTTATACAAATTTTGCAACCTTGTTCTTCATATATTAAACACATACGACATTTAATGTGTCCGCAATTATCTTTCACAAGTCTTGTACGTGATGTATTTATTATTTGTCTACAACTTGGACATTCTTTGTTCATCATAAGTATTTTTATTTCCAAACGGAATAGAATACTTTATTTGTTGGTAAATATAATCTTATTAATTATATTAAACTTAATTTTTTTCTTTTATGTATGTATGTTTGTTTGCTTCCTATCGCGTTTTTTAAAATCTAGTGTATCAAATACACGTACTAACATCTGATTTATATTGTGCATATAACATTTTTATTCCATTCACAATTTAACAATAAATATAGTTAGAAAGTTCTATAAGAAATACGTGATATATATATATATATTTATTTATTTATTTCATATAAATATTTATATTTTAATCTATTTTAAAAATAGGTTAAGGTAAATTATAGGTTCACATTCAAGAAGGCAGTATACATGAAAAAAACATTTTACAAAAATAACAATTTTTTAAAAATAGTAATTTAATATTTTGGAGTATAAATTTAACCTGGGTGCAATTTAGTATTAATAAGAGACATTACTTATACACACATATATATTTAATGTAAATATGATAATGATGTAAATCTACTAGTGCTGCCTCAAATAGAGGAATATTTAACCTTACTATCAATCAAAGCTATTAATTCGAAGATTTGGCTTTGCTAAATTATTTTTGACAATAAAATAAAAATTTACGTTACACTTATCAACAGTTTCCTTTTACATTAAAAGCATGGGAGATAATCTGCGACTAAAGGTAACGTTTGTCATTCAACACTCTTTTAACATTATTTTGGAGGTTATGACTCAATCATTCAGTGATTTCTTTATTTATTTATATTTGGAACATTTCAGTTTCATGTAGGTAATTTTGTAAATAGTTTAAGTAATATATCAAGTGATTTGAAAAGTTAATAGTACTATGTTAGTGGTCAATTTTTCATTCTTGTTTGATTATATATATATATATATATATATAAATATAAATAGAGAAAAATTTTTATGTAGATAATAAAAAGGATAGCTTTGTTTAAATAAACGCTAGTTTTATGTACTTATGTATTTATTTATTAGTATATAAAACAGCAATTCTTTGACGAGATATTACAAAATGTACCATATTTGAGTTATTGTAATGTGGTAAAATTATTATGTTATAGCTATTATAGCTAACAAATATGGGGTTAATTGGATACATTCATCAGAACAATTAAAAAGGCATGTTCATCATTAAAAGTAATTCATTAAAAGATTTTCCAAGCTTTTTGTAAAACAATAAATACAGTGAACAAGGAAGAAAGATCTCTAAGATAAATCAAATTTTGTAATAATACCTACAGTGTTTGGTTTTAATTTAATTAGAAAAATATTACTAGTATGTTAATGAAATTTCCATTAACGAAAAATCAAAGATAAAAATATTTCGTTGTTGGTTAGTGTCGTTTTACTAATACGAAGGCAATACGGGCTTGAAAGGAAAGCTGCTGGGCTATAGAAGAGATAAAACTTGAACTTACAACATGCAATCTTTTGCATATAAAGGATCTTTACTGTAACTTCACTTACTGTTTTAATAGATTTGCATTATCTGTTAATGTTAATTTTTTATCATTTCTCTGCATTTGTTGTAGGATTCTGATTTTATTGGTAAGAAGAGTTTAGTTGTTTATTATAATATTCAGTTATTACAGTATATGCCAGTACATGTCTATTTCCATTTTTTCATATTTTATTCTTTTTGATGCTAACTAATTATTTGTATTAGGATTTTTTAAATACGAATATGACAACTAATGCAAATATTGAAAACGCTAGAAACAAGATTCTGGCGGCAAGCGACAAAAGAAGATAAGTCGAGTAGTACATATATAGTGAAAATTACTGAACTGTTCGGAACTCGGGAACTCTACTTAGCGAAATAGAGACGAGTTTTTTAAGCTCCTCGTATTTTGTCGATAAGGATGCATGTAAAACAGAATGAGTAAAGGAAGGAAAAAGATAAGAAGTAGTCGGCAGAGTTGAAAACATTGATGAGAAAACACTATTGCAACGACGACTATAAAAATAATTTCAAATAATTAAATAATTACTATGAGGTAATATACAATATTCTAAATTATTTATGATAAAAATGTATTATTTTGATTTCTATAATTACATTTTACCGACTGATATGAATTCTTAATCAGTCGGTATCTTTCTTAGGCTTTTTAACTAAGGCAGACGTACGCCCATTGGGGAACTTTTTCATTTCCAATCCCTTTGCATATATTCCCAATTATCTAGATAATCTAGTATCTAGATAATTTTCTTTTCTTCTTTTATTGTTACTTTTTACTAGTCTTTAATGTCTAAGAGAAGTAATTTTAAAGCCTGTATCATTAATGCTAAACCTACCGACACTTCGTTTATACCTATCCCTACCGTGTGCGATCAAAATGACCGGTGATTAAAGAAGTAATAGTTTTTATGATTTAATTTAGATAATGGTTAATTTATAACTGGATGTATATAAAATGGTCATCTTTCATAAAATTTCGTTCAAATTTACTTTTGTTTAATTTCAATTATAGACTTAAATAAAATTACTCTCTTATTTATATAGAGATGTATCTTATTCAACTCCGCTGTATTTTTTACAAATTATCTTATTATCAAATGTACATTTGCTGCATACATATTTCCCGCATCTTAAACAAATTTTTGTAATTTTCTAACCTTTACAATTTTTTATTCGACAAGATTTTTCTAGTAATGAATCTGAACTTATTGATAGTTCTATTGCATGGTTTTTTCCCCGCGATTCTTTATACGAAAGTAATGTATGCACCATGTTTGTAACAATTTTGTGACTTCTCTATAAATCGGTACCATACTGTAAATATCATTGCAAATTTATTAGTTCGTAAACGTTGGCTTCTTTCCTCATAAACCTCGTAAATCTCATAATTTCAGCAAAGTCATTCCTGCTCATTGTTTTTGAAAAAAATGCAGGTCTACAAATTTTATTCCACAAATATGAGACATCTAAATTCTTTGCTTGATATGCACCGCGGGTGTATAGCAGAGCAATAAATGCATCTGCGACGGCGATATTTATACGAAAATATTGATGAATATTGGCCGTTCTCCACCAACGGTTACTCGAGGGTAAAGTTGGGAAAAACCCACTTTTTTGTGTTTTATCGCAATAAGCAATAACTCTAAGAAACTCCTCGACTTTTAAAATGTTTGTAACAATGGACCGTAAAAAATTATTAATTTTATTCCTTAGGATAGTTCCTTAGGATTATTATGGGCCTGAGTTGATGTCTTGATAGCTGGTGGTCATCTTGATCGAGGGATAGATTATGATTTATGACAAGATTACGGGCGTAACAGTTGTTATTATTTGTTATTACTGATTTTGTTTGTCATCTGACCTTGAGATAGCCTTTTTTTTTTGTACTGATTACATTTATATTAAGATTAACTAAAATATTTTGTCGGCCAGTCAAATTGACTGCCCGCGGTAGGCAAGGTAGAATACAATTTTTTCTTAGAAGAGAAAAAGGCAAACTAAAAGTAAATACCGAAAAATATATTGTATGCATGTTTTAGTCAGAAATTATGAAGCGATATGATAACGTTTAAATATGGTTAAATTTGTAGAAGTTTGAAAACGGTCAATTTGAACGGCGCTGGTAGGTTTAGTGCTAATATTTTTATACATCGATATAAATTGTCTCAATATAAATTTATAAGGCGCTATAAATGGTCCAGTTTCTCTCTCGAAATGCCATATTAGATATCCCAAAAATTGAAAAAAATTGTTTATAGATTTAACTTTCTGTTATATTCTTATATTCCGTGATTATTGACATCGAGATTACATACGTTAGAGCAATGGACTGTAATAATATATTGTAGATAATACTGCTTATAATAGAATAAGATATTTCTTTACGGCTGATGAACAATTTGAAGGTATTGCAGAAACCGGGAGTAAACATCTCTCCAGGCAATTACTAAAATTAAAAAATATAAGTTTTTATGCAAAAAAAGTAATTTACACCTTTCTCTAAAATTTCTTCGTGAAATGTTAATTAGTTAACAGTTACAGCAGTTTCCTCCAGTGTAACACTGTTGAAAAGGAAGAACGTGAAATCGCCGCATACCCAAATCGTCAAGTGCTGCTCCAAACGCCTCGTCAAACGTCAATGTGTTAATGGAAATTTTGTAAAGATATTTGTTAAACTTTCGTTTGACTAAAAGAGATTGAGGCTAAACATTATATAGTTTAGTGGTTTCCAATATCTCTTTCATCCTTGCTTGCTGCCCTTTCCTGCATTTATCGTTGTCGACAAAATATGTAGTATTTATTTACTAAGAGCTTGGAAAATCGTGTCTCACGCGTTAGTTGTTTTAATCTAATTTTGAATCTCGAAAGGTTACTAGACATGAGATACGTTTTATAACAGCAAAATTTCGTATCTGTGCAATAAATTCTCAGTAAGTGTATAACGAAAAATAAAGAATTGTTTATTTATATTTAGTAGATTATTTGTCTCCTTTAGGTCTTACGCACATTTAAAAAACTGCATCGTACGCGGATGGCTACTTTTCAAGGTGATGACCATGCATTACAAGGTACAAATATTTTAACATTATTAAATATTCTTTGAATGCGTAATATTTGGATAAATGTTACTTAGTTACAAGGAATAAGTTAAACGAAGAGTACAAAAAGTACAAAAATGTCACAAACCCAGCTGCTATTGAAGAGGTAAAATTTTGATTTAGAAATATTATATACGACGGTATAAGCTGATACAAGTCACGGAATCATAAAGAGATTTAGAAAAACGATGGAAATGCTTATTTTCGGGATACAATACGATATAAATTCGTCAAGTATGCGAACAAGTTTGAGGACTAAAGGAGATATTAATCCTCTTTATTCTCTTCACTTAGGAATTTCGTAGGATGTGCTTTGATATTTTATTATGGATTTGTGTGAGCAGGAAGGTTAAATGTTTAATGTACAATTTTTCTTATAAAGTACAGGATCGTTTACGGTATGAAAAGTCTCCTCAACGATTATTACTGCATGCCCCGTCGTTTAGGTTGCCCAATATTCGTTTGTATAGAGAAGGTTGCCGCGTTTCAGGCACATTTCGCCATTTTTCCTAATGTTAATAATTAATGAATATAATCTCAAACGCAATTATTTTACTCTTTGTTTTCGTTTTATCTTGGCTTGTTGAAGCACCTCTTATATTTTCTACCGCTTAACCATGCAAAATAAAAGAAAAAAGATATTTAATATAAATGTTAAATGAATATTGTTTTAGCTAAACAAATTTGCGGAAGAAGTAGAATACGAACTACGAACAACAGTAATTCAAGCAGTTGAAACAAAGCCTGGAACTTTCGGTAATATTTTTAAAATATGAATAATTTATATTATTTCTTTCCAACTTAGTTTCATAATGTTCTAGAATTACGTCTTACACCTGATAAATTGATAGATAGTGTACCTTACAAGGATGAGGAATGTAACAGTAGTAATAAAGATGTAGATCTAAGTATATCCACTTCAAAAGATAAACCAAAATAGTAATTGAAAATGTAAAACAAATTCTGATTTTGTAATATGTTAGATAATTAAGTCTAGAATAAAAAGAGAATGTGTTGCTTTATGAAAAAATATGCTGATGTAATTAATTCTTTAATATTGTCCTTTCTAATACTTGATGATTATTTTTAACACTTGTTACTTTGAATTTTCTATGAATATTAAATAACCATTTCCAATATTTTCAAAGACACATTGCACAAATTATTAATTCTAGGAATAAATAAAGTACAATATCTTATTACATATTTTATAGAACAATTGTATATTAATCATCAGGAGAAAAACAGTAGCCAATTATAACTAATTATTGCAAAATATCTGTAATATTACATTTTTTCTAATAATTGATTTTTCCTTTTAATGATTTCTAAGTGTTTTCTTAGAGCTGTCAAGATGTTTACATTCCGTAACTTATTGTATTCATTTACCACCTTCGACCTTCATCCTAAAAAGTACAAAAATAATTTGTTAATATTTATTAACAATATTATTACATTAATTATTTTCAACTGAATGACAAACAATTTGCAAGTCATATTTATGATAAAAACATCTATATTGAAGGGGTACTTACTTATTTTGAATGTTATCCTTTTATATTGATGGAATGTGTTAATCAGTTCTCACCTATCTTTGTACATTTCTATATGATACAGCATCTCATCCGTATATACGGCCGATATCTATCTCACCCGATATAAGTGGGTTTTGTACTTGTTAAAAAACAATTTTTACAGTTTCTCAACACAAAAAATGATAAAAAGGGAAGATGAGGACAATACTTAGTACATATACAATGTTTTTGGTGCAAACCTAATGAGATATTTATTTTGTAAACTTGATTTGTGAGATTTAATGGATACATAAGTAACAAATAAACGTAGTTTAATACTAACACATGTTCAGGATGATTACGAATTTGGTCAAGTAAATCTGCTGGTCTTATTTGTTCAGTGCAGATGCGGTGTACAGCAGTAAATAACGGGAATTTTTCTAGCAAATTCTTAGCTTTTAGCATTCCGTGAACTTCATCAGCTGTGGCTGGTCCTTGCAATTTTTGACCACCTAAAAGTTCCTCTTCGAGCTGCCTAATAGTCTAGTAGGAAACATACGATAATTTTATGAAATATTTAATTCACTTTTTAAGATGAAACGAGGTATAGAAGATGTAAAATAAAGAATATACGAATAAATGAAATGTATACTTTTCCAGTTTTAACATATTGCTCGCAAACTCTGCGATTTCTTCCACCGTAGCAAGTAGTTATCAAATCTGCTACACCGCAACTTTCGAAGAACGTTGAAAGTTTCGAGCCACTGTAAAATGTGTCTACGAACTTGACCATTTCCATTAATCCCAATCTGATAACAGCAGCTTTTGTATTATCACCTAGTCCCATACCATCTACGAAACCAGCGGCGCATGCCACGATATTCTGAAACGTATATGTAAAGTATACTCGCATAAACTAAACATAAGCGTTACAATGTACCAAACACAAATAAGAAAAAGTATTATTTTATTAATATTAGAACTTATATATATATATATAATTGCATACCTTTAATGCACCACATACTTCAACAGCTTCACAGTCTTCAACAACTACAACTCTGAAATTAGGAGTTTGAATAAGGTCCCTTAACACTGGGGCCAAACGTTTATCTCTACAACCTATAAATAATGAAAAGCAATTGTGATTAGTATATAACAATAGTATCGAATATTAAATCATATAAGTCGGATAATAATTACCAATAGTTGTTTCACAGAACTTCTCCTCGGCAACTTCATTAGCTAGATTTGCTCCCATTAAAACGTAACATTGGATTCTTAAATTTTTTTCAATGATTTTGGAAATTAATTCGATATTCGTTCCATCACCTCGATCAAAACCCTTGATAAATATTAAACATCTTTAATAACGAATAACGATTGAATAAGATACTTGATAAGATTTAATCAGCAATAAATACCTTAATTAATGATACACCAACCGCGGTTGGTTTAATTTTACCGAGCAATGTTGCACATAGTGTTCGTATAAACTGATGAGGTATTACAAAAATAAGAATATCCGCATCTTTGGCAGCTTCAACGACGTCTGGGACGGCAACCTGAAAATTGCATATCAAATTAATGTGGCGTTTATTAAGTAATTCGTATCATTTCTTAAATAACTCAACACATATCTTCTTGTAACATTTAGATGCAATGTAATCATATATCTAATCGACTAAAAAGACCTTGAGATTAGCAGTAAATCGTGGACGAAAAAATGACTCTTATCCTAAGACTTTTATATTGCTATTGATTTAGATCGATGGATTTATCATTTTTGTTCTGAAGTTAGATAAATTTCTAATGAAATCTCTAAGTAGCTTCTTAAGTTATATAGTTTATAAATTTAAAGCCGCAAAGAATACGAAAGAAAAACAAACTTGCCGCAAAGCACGAATGATGTAATAAAAGTGAGTTATTCTATGTTAAATTATGTTTTTTATTTATTATTAGCACTGCGGAGTCTGCCAATGATGCAATCTGATGTAATTGAAATAAGTATGAAGATACAAAGTTTATCGTTTATTCAACTCTATCATTCGTGATACGTCGTTTTCGAGAAAACAATATCAAAAATGAATAATTCTTATCGTCCATGCTATCGAGTTTACAATATTTGCTCTTCTTTGGTTTAATCGTAAAAAATCGTTAGTCCTTTTTACAGCGTAGGATTAATTTTAGAAGCGTATATAAAATAAGATGAGAAAATAATGCTAATAATAATACTAGATATAACACAAATACAGGGTGTACGAAAGAATTAGGAACAGACTTTAGGAGCATATAGTATTCATGAAAGCGAGCAAAACGGTCATGGTAAACATGGATCAAAAAACCATCAGTTTCGGTGTTACAAGGTATTTTTGTCAGTAAGATATTATTTCCACATACCTGTAAAGTTTACAGTATATATTTAATATTTTCCCTGTTCATTTCAACATACACAATTCGTTGAGTTTTCTCGCAATTCTTTTTAATTTATTAATTAATGGCTTTCGGATCAACGTGACTTAAGATCTTTTTGCTTATTTTGATGTGTACTACATGTTACTAAAGTTTGTCCCCAATTCTTTTGTACAGCTTGTATATATATTCATATGCAAGCTTTCGCAAGTAAAGTGGCAAATTACGCCAAAAAATATCGTTAATTCAGCGCCGCTATAGATACGTCTAATCATCATGTTAAGAGATTATATTTCCGCTCTTACTGACAATGATGAGTTTGTATGATTTTTAATGCTTCGCAATGAGAGAAGTAAAAAATAACCAGCTAGCTGATGGATGACATGCAAAATGTAATGAAATTCTGGTGATTGATGCGTGGAAAGTGGAATAGCGAAATGACTTTCGTAGTCATTTAATATACTCTATTTTTTATCGGAATTACATTAAATTGCAAAATTTATTTCTATGAAGTTGTTGATACGCGGGGTCAGTTGATAATGAAACTGGTCTTAACAATTTGCAATTATATATCGTATTGCATTTTGATATTTAGCGAATATGTTCATTAGGAACCTATTTGCGCGCATATAAAATTAAATATTTATTGTTATCTAAAGATAAAGATGCATTGAATTTTATATGTGTGTATTATCTTCGTTAAACTTATTTTGCATAAACTCGAAAATAATTACATGAATTACATCATTTTTCGATCTAATCAACATCTTTAAGACCGGATGAAATACTTAAAAATTTATTAGCGTGATACTGATCTACTAGATAACTCATAAGTATCTTATTTGCTACCACTTATTCCAGAATCGAATATGATATAGGATATCCGGACTTTTTTGGACGCAACGTACAGTAAGTACCTTTTTTTTTACTATAGAATATTACTTATTAATTAATTAATTAATACCTGTAATTAATACTTGTATTATAGGATGATAGACGTATTAATGATTTTTATTTGATTTATAGTGAAATACTGAGAGTTATAGATTCCTCACAACTTGTTGACAAGAGACCAGAAATAGCAACCCTTGCTAACTGGGTGGTAAGAAAAGCTTTCTTTTTTACATGCTCATTAATTATACAGCTTTATTAGAAGTTAGTATTATTTGTATATTTTTTATTATTTGGATAGCGTTATGGCAGATATAGCATAACGACAATAGCGAATATTTTAATAATAATTAATAATTTACTTAGGATATACTTTGGGGTGACTTTATAAAAATATATTTCACTGTGTATTTACAGCCTGGTGAAAAAGTTATGATACTTCCAACTGTGAAAGAACTCATTGAACTCTTCCCCAAAGGAGTGGACAAAGTATCAATGCCTTCTGGAAAGGTTTACGTCCGCACAACCACAGATTATTGAATGTCTTCAATAATTCATCGATGAATGATTTCGTATTAAATAATGTATTATCTTTTTGTACATTTCTCACTCATGTAATGTTATGTTAAAATTGAAAGTTCGTTGAACACATTAAATAAAGATTTAATTTTTTTCAATTCGTCGCTTTATGATATACTCCTGAATTTTTAATCCAATTATTTGCTGCTACTTATTCTAGAATTGGATATAGATGGGACATCCGGTTTTTTTTTTTTTAATAGTAGGACGAATTTGACATTGGTGAAAAGATGAAAGCTATTGTAGCCAGATGTATTAAATGTACCGTTAGGTGAAAAATGGGATGCGTTCGAAAAACAGACATTAAGAGCTATTCTGAGTCAAGTGTCGGGTTAATCATTTTATAAAGAATGTGCGCGGTTAAATGACGGTTCAATTTTTAATCCTTCGGCGTACAGCTCCTTCAAATTTGGGTTGTACTGTTTTGGAAACAAGCAAAATAAATATGCAATAAATTTATAGGGTTTTAATAAAATTTTAAATATTTTATGAAAATTTTAATTTTATTATTTTAATTTAATATGCATTGAATTTTAATTTGAAATTGAATATTTGAAATATTTTAATTTTAAAAATTCAACATATTTCGTTATTTAAAATATAGCAAAGACTGATTGAACAAAATTTCCTGATAGTCCTTCAACATAACACATAACACATATTTGTCGATGACTGTTTAAAATGATTTTATTAAAACAATGTGCATCACACTTGTTAGATGCTACGTTTTTTCTTGTAACAGTCAGATTGTCATGTGTTTACTTAATTTAATTTATCTAATGCATATACGTTTTTCAATGACGGTAGATTCAATATCAGTTAGTACGGAGGAAGTAAGTACTTATCTCACAGTTAGTGGGACGAGCGATTGTGTTGAATGATAGAAAATATTCCAATATATCATTAATTTGATAAATTCTATAATAATCTTTATAATCTTAAGATCATTTAATTTCCGTAATCTCCTATGAAATATTATGATGAACGATTTTTATATATATTTATTAGATTTGTAGTTATTACATATATTTATTAAAATCTTTCTTCTAAATCTGTATCTATAGAAAACTTATATGCCAGTGAAATTTAAATAAAATAAAAATACGAACGCATAGATCCAATAACATTAGATTCATAGCTCACGATATACTCGCTAAACGGCTTGCATGACACGGATCTTCATTGCTCGCGTAAGAACGCAATAAGATACAAACCTACTCATATATGATAATTATATACTATATAAACGTACATTAGCAAATAGTTTGCTATTTCCAGGCATACTCGCTATCCACATCTGTATGATAAAGGTAAAAAGATCTTCTATCTTAAATCCTTGATCAATTTAGGAGCTCTGTCTAAATCTACAATTTTTATTCATCGGAAGTTTTATTTTTAACTCTTTAATATGTATTAGCTAAATTCATAATTGACAATCACAATTGGCTCTTATAGGATTTCGTTCTTTCCATATTTACGAAATACCTAAATAAAGTTTTCATAGTAATTCAACTATACTCTCCTATGTCGGAAACACATACAAATAAACCTGTAGATCTTTTTGTTGAGAAAGTTTTTACATCGTTCTTAGATTCTAGTTTAAGAATAGATTCGACGATCTAATCTTGTATGAAGCACTATGAAGCAACGTTATTTAAGGATACGTTATTCAAGGATACGAAAAGTAGAAGTCAAATTCTTTTTTCATATTTAACAATTAACGTTACGGTTGTTTAGACCATGACTCCTGGCTCTTTTTTCACAGATCTTCCTAAGCAATTAGCGAAATGAAAAAATATAAGCAGCAAGATTTTATGCTAGAACAGCTTCCTTTGTATGTAACAATAAGAGTGTGTAAGTTAATTGTAAACGAAATTCTTTGATTTTCCACCCACGCATTATTGCCAGTAAGGAGAAGTTGGCATATCCTTAGAAGAAACATGTTTACTAATTGCTATATATTAACGTGGATAACGCGTAGATAACACGTCAGTTATACCGATTGTGGCAAAAGAGGGGAGAAGAGCTGTTATGCTTAAATAGCGGTGCTAGCGCTTAATTCGTACATTGTATGTGCGTATAGCAATAACACATAAGTACTGACACTAGTAAATCGTAACGACAGCTCTTCAGAAATCGTTGTCTAAAGTGATATCTGTTATATACAAAGTTTTAAGAGATTAATCATGAGGCTTAATTCGATATTTCCCAATTTTGAGATTGACTCTACTAAGGGGAAAATTAATTTTTACGATTGGCAGGGAGATTCGTAAGTTGAATTATATTTATTTATTCGTCTTTTGATTTAGTATAAAATTCCTCAGAAATTTGATGAAAGATTTTGTATAGTTGATTAGGTAGCGGAAACTATATAATAGATTGCTACTGTTGTTACTATTACACATATCCGGCACGATGTTATACATATTTGTATCCTAAACATTAATCAGTTTAAGCTAAGTATTAAGAAAAAAAGAAAACAATACAAATAGTGAAATGATGAGGAAGGTTACACACAAATCTAATTTGATATTGATTTCGTGTACGTTAATATTCCACGAAGTTTGATAGAATAGTACGAACAATATTAACAATGAATGTATTTTTTTTTTAATTTTATGCTTTAGCTGAAGTTTGTTACTTATTTTAGAAATGTTGTTTTCATAATTTCACGCTATTTACAATGGAAAAGCTGCCTCTACCTCTGTTCTCTTTACGTGTGTATAGACACATTAAATATTTATGATGATACATTGATTAATTCGCAATTAAATACCGATAATTCTCAAGTACATTATCTTTCATAAATCTTAATTTATAAGATTTACTATTTAATAACAAGAAAAACGGTAATTTGTAAGTAATACGCGTTCGTAATTATCGTTTTAATAGCCATTACTGTTTTGTGGGTAATATTGTTCCACTGTCACAAAACTGAGCGCATTACATTTTAAAAATGTAACAATGACATATGATTCATTATCGTGTTCAATTCTGTGCTTTGATTGTGTGATATTGAATACGAGTAATCTAATATTGTCTATGAATAATTAAGATTAATAAACACGAAATTAGAGAGAAAGAAACGGTGAAATTAAAACACTATTTTCAGAGTACATTTTATCTTAAATCATTACGTAATGTTTATATGTAGCTTATCAGACTACATTTTTAAGTATGACAAACATAGAAATTTTTGAATCTAGAGATTGAACGATAAAATTATTATCGTATTAAGTGTAATATGCGTTTATCGCCGGTATGGTAATATACACCGTAAAAAACGAATTTCAATGATGTTACAAAATAAGAGAGGAATGTAATTGATATATAGAATTACAGATTGTGAATATTTATAGAATCTTCTTTCTTATTTTTTTCTACTCCTAATTATAGATGGGTCGTTCTATTTTCTCATCCTGCTGACTTTACGCCGGTTTGCACCACCGAATTGGGTCGTTTAGCAGTGCATCAACCCAGTTTTGAACGTCGAAACACGAAACTGTTGGCTCATTCCGTTGACAAACTACAGGATCATATTGATTGGGTTAATGTTAGTATCAAAAATATTCTTCAATATTTGCCGAGACGATAGATGTCGCGCTCTTTTATTACAATTACAATTGAAGAATATTCTGTATGCTGCAGCGTCATTCTCAAAGATTACATATGCACATTATAAATGATGCATGTATGTGCATAGAATGAATTAGGTGATCTTCTTGTAAACAATGATTATAATATCGTTTGCAATACTTATAACGGGGTATTCGAACAGTTTTCATGCAAACTTTGTCAATATATATTCGTAGGTAAAAATAAGAATAAAATGTTATAAACTTGATGTTGAAGTACCATTAAAAAGTTCTAATTGAAATACGAGATACAGAAAGAATAATTACAAACTATTAGTATTATCATTACATGTTAACACTCTACTTTACATAATTATTTCATTTCGATAAAAGATTGTCAATCTGCTAAGAAATTGAATTTATTACCTTATAAAGTTCGTATTAATTTTACTTTGCTTTAATGAGCCAACTAGCGCTTTGTATCAGTTCTCATTGTAGGTGTTAATAATGGTGCGCAATCTAACGATTGTATATTTGTAATCGATTTATGCCATTTTATGCGAATATATATTTCTATTTTCTATAATTTTGTTTATTGTAGGATATTAAATCATATTGCCACGACATTCCTGGGGAATTCCCATACCCAATTCTTGCCGATCATGATCGTAAACTGGCAGTGAAGTTGGATATGATCGACGAAGACAGCAAAGATGATCCGGATAAAGCTCTAACTGTTCGTGCTTTGTACATTATAAGCCCCGATCATCGTTTACGTTTATCGATGCATTATCCAACGTCCACTGGACGCAACGTAGAGTAAGTTCTTTTTTTTACTATAAAATAATACTTCTTAAGCAGTTAATTCATACCTGTAATTAATACTTGTATTATAGGATAGACGTATTAATGATTTTTATTTGATTTATAGTGAAATACTAAGAGTTATAGATTCCTTACAACTTGTTGACAAGAGACCAGAAGTAGCAACCCCTGCTAACTGGGTGGTAAGAAAAGCTTTCTTTTTTATATGCTCATTAATTATACAGCTTTATTAGAAGTTAGTATTATTCGTATATTTTTTATTATTTGGATAGCGCGATGGTAGATATAGCGTAACGACAATAGCGAAAATTTTAATAATAATTAACAATTTACCTAGGATATACTTTTCGGTGACTTTATAAAAATATATTTCACTGTGTATTTACAGCCTGGTGAAAAAGTTATGATACTTCCAACTGTGAAAGATGAAGAACTCATTGAACTCTTCCCCAAAGGAGTGGACAAAGTATCAATGCCTTCTGGAAAGGTTTACGTCCGCACAACCACAGATTATTGAATGTCTTCAATAATTCATCGATGAATGATTTCGTATTAAATAATGTATTATCTTTTTGTACATTTCTCACTCATGTAATGTTATGTTAAAATTGAAAGTTCGTTGAACATATCGAATTAAGATATAATATTTTTAATTCTTCGCTTTATGATATACTCTTGAATTTTGAACCAAATTTGTGTTATCACAAAAAGAATAAAATTGAATAATAATTTTATAGAAACTATGAATTTTCTTACTTACTTTACTTATTTTCTATTTCTCCTAACATCTCTCCTAATAATTAATTTAGTATAATAGGTATATAATAATCACTTAATTCATGTAAGTATTCCTATTTATCAAATTCCAATTCTTCATAGAACTTTTTATTAAAATTATTTAATGAAAATAGTGAAAAATTAATAGAAACATACGATACACTTAACATAAAAATGACAGCGATGATTTGAACGTTAAAAGAAAGAAAAGTTAATAATGTCGATACACTCAGAAAAAAATATACACACTTTTAAATGATATGAAACTTACAATATTTTCTGGCAATTTGTGCCCAGGAAGATATTTCACGTTTTCATGCAACTGATTTATGATGTCAGTCAGCTTTTGACTGTTCACTATTTCCTCGTAAACATACATTGTCACGCGTGTTTCAAATATGTTGTTATATTTGACTGCATTGGCACCTACAATTTTTGCAATGGCTGAACCCCTGAAGTACAAAGTAAAAAGAATTATATAAGATAACTAAACTTCCAATTATCTTATAATATGTAGTTTTGTCTAAAATAGGTTGCAAGACTATCGTTTATCTCTCTCTTTCTCTTTCTCTCTCTCTCTCTCTCTCTCTCTCTCTCTCTTTATATATATACTTAATGAAATCGAGCCCTAAAATTGTATACAAACGTCGATATTGATTAAAAAAAAAAGAATTGTAGAAAGTAAAAATAAAAAATAAATATAAAAATAATAAGTGATGATATAATACAATTTATTATAAATGATATTACATTATATCTTGAGAAACTTTCAATACAAATGTATAAAAAAAAAAAGAAGAGAAAAAATCTCATACACGTACCAATTGCCGCTTCCTACAATGCATACCCTCTTCTTTCCTTCTGTAGTCATTTTGCAGTTTTTAATGTACAACTGGCTTAGAATTTACAAACTCACGAGGGTATAGAATACTCTATGCACGGTTAAAGTATCACAAATTTGCTTATTTTCGAACGCCGGTGTACGACTGACTGACTGATCTGACTGACCAATTAACTTACAAACTAACTTCAGCCTTCATTGACCTTAGTAACGATCGCAAATTATTTTCTAACGGTTGGCATTCATTGTTCTGGACCAAGGCCAATGTAAACGCAACAGCAGACCGTGGCCAGAATGAATGCTAAAAATAGTGGCAACTTAATAATAATACTTAATATATATCTCGAAGGTTCTAACATTACAAGGCAGTATTTGAATTTTAAGTTTCAGAATAAAACGAAAAATTCTCATAAAATATGTTTGTCTCGTAAAATGTTAACATTAAGTAATAATGGAACATTTTTATGAAGTTATATTATTTGCATTCGAAAAATATGTGCAAATAAATATTTCGTAGTTTTCCAAAACAATAAAAAAGAAGAAAAGAACGAAGAAGTACCCATTACCACACTCAATCTCCTTATTATCGGGACGTTAACAAATTTACATCGTAAGTTTTGTCATGTTGGATCAAATCATTATAACTACTGTTACGTTTTACGGTAATTATATACCATATTTATATCAAAATCTAAATTATCTTAAAACTGTTTTTTAATCCTTTACGGTTATATATCTACTCTAACTTTCAGCCAGCAAAGTAAAGAACCATTTTGATGGTATGTCATACAACAAATAATAATACATAAACAATAAGACTTTACAAGTTAAATTTAAAATAAAAATATTTAGGAACTAAATATTTACTCTTAAAATATTTACTAAGGAATACTAATCATAAAATATTGATAAAATATAATATTTTAAAATAAAGTTAGCAAAAGATACACGGATGTATGCCACGAAATTGAAAATAAGCGATTATCAATTTCATTTTGAATTTTTAAACATTTTTTTTTTATTACATTATTCGTGTTCAATCACTGGAAATTAATTCAGATCGGTATGGTATTCATATTTTAGATGAATTTGACCATGAAGAGTTAAATCGACATAACGCGCGTATATCTTCTTTCGTCTCTTCTAAATAATCTTCACAGACGACATCTTGGTGAAGGTAGCTGTAGTATTGTTGCATTAACGTCGTTGTCCCTAAATATGAAGCAAATATAATTAAAACTAATAAATCTTTTGTATACATTCAATTATGATGAGCATTACTCTTGTACACAGTATGTGTTTTTAACCCTTAAACATACATAATACAAATTGAAATATGTGAAATACTGTATCTATTTATGATTATTGAAACCATATTACGTTGTAAAAAATGAGTATTTGATAATGTTTATTATTAGTAAAAAAAAAAAAATGATATTACTACTATAGTTACGAAAGTCGGAATTAAAGGCCTTGGAAAGAGGACAAATATAATTCTAAACAAATGTTTATCAATTAACAAGTAATAGTCATATATTTGTTACGTTTTATGTTACACTGTTCAAGTTAACTTTGGTTCTATGATACAACAATTTATAACGAACTATCGAAAAGCACAAGATCAAGATATCTAAAATATTTATTTGTAGACTCTTCTTAATTTCTAACATACAACAATCCTTGTAAACTTTTCATTAAAATATACAACAACGCATAACACATTACATTTTGACGTATTACTACTTTGTTTTATTAATAATCAATGTTCTGCTTTACGTTTCGTATATATTTTGCGCACTTAAGAAAATATTAACTATGTACGTGATTCACAGGTGCTATTAAGGGTGTATTGAAATTATTATTATATGCGTTATAATTATTATTATAATATTACTCTACTTCAGAATTGAAAATATAAACTAAAATATAAACTAAAATAAACGGCAACAAAAAACAAAGTTCAACAACAATTTACTCTTTGACGAGTACTAATTAAATTTGTATTGTAAAGTTCAGAAAAGTCCATGGTCCTTTTAAGTTAGTATCCTTTTTTACTCTATCTTCTTTTCTCTATTTGATAAGCATTTTTCTTATGAAATGGTTTCTTGATCTGAATAATAGTCAAGAATCTAGAAATAATTCCCCATTAACTTTTCCCAATTCCAATGTTTCTTTAGGGGTGAGAAATTTTGAAAAATGTTTAAACAAAATTGCACATTTTTATATTTACAGAAATACATGAAAATAATTACCAAAAAATTTTTTCTTGACTCGAAATTACCAATTAAATCTGCGTTTTATATATGTATCAAAAATAAATAACATCATTTTACAATATAGATATGTCTTTAAAAGCGATTATAATTTATGGATTTATAAACTTCTACATTGCTTTGAAAACAAACATGAAACATTGATTGTAACACAACTAAATGTGAAATGTATATGTTATGCACATATTTTATTTATGAAATATTAATTTCTTACAAATCATTAAAAGAATTTCGCAACACCCCTATAGATTGCCACAACAATAATATATAGTCATGCAAAATATGGTATCTAATGTTACTTCTTGTACAAGGTGTTCCAGATTTTCCCCATCAAAATTTGTCAATATATTTTATGGGTAAAATTCAAGAAAAGAATGTTATGTAAACATAAGTCATTTGAAGCAAACATTAAAATAATTATAATAAAAAAATATAAAATGTGAACAGAGATAGCGGAGGAATAGAATAGAAGGAAAGAAATAGCGAAGACCATAACGGTCTTACGATTGCTAACCAATTATTGATAATTAGTTTCAAAATATTTATCATTACTGTGAATACAAAACTGACAACATTAAGGCAAGGAATTTATTATTCTACAAATGTGCAATTTTTTTAACCTTCATGAATTAATCATCGCATTTTTATATCAACTAATTATCCTCTTTTTCAATGTTTTGAAAGTTACATAAAGATCCAGTGATCTTAGCTCAATAAAGCTTCTAATGAAGCTTATTAATGCTATGTTCTTATAATATCATTTTCTTACTCAAACCCATAGAATATAACGACAATATTTGCTTACAAAATTTAGGACACCTTATATACATTTGTTTCACTGTCATCAATAAGCTATGATACACTTAACACGGCAAAATGGCTTAAAAAAATCGAAAATGATTAAAACGTAGTAAAATACATTCTTTGAATCTTGTTTTACATCTTATGATATATTATAGAAATATAGGATAAATATTCACGTTGCTTTTAACATGTATATCAAGTATGTAAGTATGAAACCGGAATTTGCCTATAGATAGCCCTAGCTGATAATGTAGTTATCACTAAACTGCGTCGTTGATGCCAAAAGTTCTTGTTGATATCTCACAAACATTTTCGACTCAGAACAATACAAGTTTCATACAACAGCATAGTTTGTAATAGCGTTCAACATGTCGAATTTTGTGCCTGGAAACTACGATTTGCGGACAGCATTGATTTTTTGTTACCATTTGAAGAAAACTGTTGCAGAATCGCATCGAATGCTTGTCGAAGCTTACGGTAAGCATGCTCTTGATAAATCACAGTGTTTTGAGTGGTTTAAAAAATTCAGAAATGGCAATTTTGACGCGAAGAACGAAGAACGTGGAAGACCACCGAAAAAGTTTCAAGACAGCGAATTGCAAGCATTGTTGGATGAGGATGACGCTCAAACGCAACAACAACTCGCTGATCAATTAAACGTGACGCGAGAAGCCGTCTCCATACGTTTGAAAGCCATGGGAAAGATTCAGAAGGTGGGAAAATGGGTTCCACATGAACTGAATGAAAAACAGCAGGAAAACCGAAAAGCCACTTCCGAAATGCTGCTCGCCAGATACAAAAGAAAGTCATTTCTCCACCGAGTTATGACTGGCGATGAAAAGTGGATATGTTTTGAGAATCCTAAGCGTAAAAGATCATGGGTAGATCCAGGCGAACCACCGACATCGACTACAAGATCAAATCGCTATGGAGGGAAGACAATGTTCTGTGTTTGGTGGGATCAGAAGGGTGTGATCTATTATGAGCTGTTAAAACCTGAGCGCTACCGACAACAAATGATCGATTTGAATCAAGCTTTACGTGAAAAACGACCAGAATATCAAAAAAAGGCAACACAAAGCAATTTTGCTTCATGATAATGCACCATCACATACAACAAAATCGGTCAAGGAAACGATTGAAGCGTTCAGTTGGGAAATACTTTCGCACGCGGCTTACTCACCAAACTTGGCTCCGTCCGATTACTATTTATTTGCATCGATGGGACACGCACTTTCTGACCAGCACTTCACTTCTTACGAAAATGTACGAAAATGGCTCGATGACTGGTTTGCCTCAAAAGAGCGATAGTTTTTTTTGGCCTGGCATCCACCAATTGCCAGACAGGTGGGAAAAACGTATAGCTAAATGTATAGCTAAAAATGTATTAGCGATGGGCAATACTTCGAATAAAATATTTTTAATCGTTTTCATACAATAAACGTGTATTTTCTATACAAAAATTCCGGTTTCATATTTACATAGCTGGTATAAAAAAATAATCTCTTTTACGAAGCTATCAAAGCTCTTTTGTACGTAATTGTACATATAATCCATTTTCATTGTTTAAAATAAAAACCGTTTTATTTGATAGAAGTCGGAAACATTTCATCATATATATGTGCATATAACATTGGAAAAAATTGTACATAAGTCCTTTTAATTTCGATATACATGATAACTATTTACAAATATGTACACGTATTATGTACAATATACATATTATCAGGTTAGTGCTCAGTTACTTTTTACAGGTTTATCAATTGGTTTTAACACACATTAGAACATGTAACTACAAAAGTAAATAGGACCATGGCTAAACGGAGCACTTATTATTTTAAAGATGTATGGTAAAATATTAATTTTGAAATAAATTAATGCTTAGATCTCACACCTCGTATAGGATGCCCAATTAAATCTCACAAATATTACATATTTATATAACATTTTTCTCGTTGAATTTCTAAAATTTATGTGACCGTATACTAATGTGATTTTAGCTCCGAAAGTAAATTTTACAATATATCAAATAAAATATTTATCGTTCTATAACAATTTCTAAAATAAAGATCAGATATTTAAACTAGTCCGCCATTAAATATAGTGGAGACAATTAAGCTTACATGTGTTCTGGATGATAGCGTATGTATTCAATTAGTTCCGCAGGCTTTATCTCACCGGTACAAATCCTATGCACGGCCGTGAAAAGAGGAAATCTCCTTTCCATATCTTTTGCTTTTAGCATATAATTTACCTCTTCAGCAGTAAACGGACCTTGTAACTTTTGTCCATTTAGCATTTCCTTCTCCAATTCTTCGATTGTCTGTAAAGAAAATAATTAATATATAACACAATTTTCTATATAATATATTATCCTAGTAATGTTCGTTTAAATCATAATATGTTAGGAGGTTTGAATTGAAATTCTCACATAACAGCGATTTCATTCTTAAAATACTTTCGAGCTTCGAGATATACTCTCAAGCCCGTCGACAAGGAAAAAAATAGATTTAACGGGAGCAAGTGAGAGAAACATAGTACTTCTTATTTATTCTCGCTAATCTATTCAGTGTCTTTGTCAGTAGGTTTAGGTTACGCTGACTTCGAAACACTGACAATGAGAATGTGTTGAACGTATTGAGGCTGAGTCATTGGAATGTAGATTCGATTGTAGAAATCGATTCTATTAGAATTTAAAAGAACATCATTGCATAACTATTTTCTATATCATAGTTTACTGTATCTAATCGTATAATTTTGTTATATACTGCTGCGTACATTATTATCTAGTTTGTGGAAATGACATAGTTGAACTATGACTGGAACATGAGATATGAAAATGTTAATCAATGCGATGAGCATACTTTTTGTGTTATATGTACTACTTTAAGGTCTTATTTATTTTAGAACTAAATTTTTATTATATCGTTACTACTTATATGATAGTTAATATGTACATATTAATAAAGACTGACCTTGCCTGTTTTTACGAAAGCTTCAGAAACTTTACGATTGCGACCGCCATAACAAGTAGTGATAAGATCAGCTACACCACAACTTTCAAAGAAAGTAGAAAGTTTTCCTCCAGGGAAAAAGACATCCACGAACTTAATCATTTCCATAAGACCTAATCTGATAACAGCAGCTTTTGTATTATCACCCAAACCTAGACCATCGACGAATCCAGCGGCGCAGGCTACTATATTCTATTATAAATTGAAATATAAAATTAATATATACAGAAAAATTAAGTTTACAATGTAAATATGCGATTACGTAATTTCATTCGTGCGCAATATTTATCAACGATAGACAAGTGACGATAGACATAGTGACGCATGCAGCGTATGATGGAACTCATCATCAATCAAGTACATACATAGTTCTTGACTGAGTATACTTTGAATTCTGAGATATGCAAATATTTATGAACAGCTTATAATAGATATGTTGTTTACTGGAAAAGATATTTATTACTAAACAACACCGTTCAGAACCATTTAACAGGATGTTATTGTAATCTTAACCATTTCAATATATATTATTATACTTATCATGTATCATTAAAAATATATATTTTGTTTCACAACACTATTATATACCAAAATATTATTACATTTAAACATTTTTTTCTATTATTAATAATTTGTTAATACTCGTATTTCAGATAACATAGGGTATCTAAAGTGAATATCTTATGACTTAAGATATCTCTACTATTAAAGAAGGAAAGTGCAGTTTTAAGATTTTTTTAAAAGATTTGATAAACTGATAAATTTGTGAGATTTATTATATTTATGAAATTTCATTTATTTAACATAAATGTGAAAAAGAAAATATTATGGTATAGTTACCTTCAATGCCCCACAACATTCAACAGAATCAACATCTTCAACTACTACAACTCTAAAATATGGCGTTTGTATTATATCCCTTAGTATAGAAGCCATATTTTTGTCCTTGCAACCTAGATATTAAATAACAAAGATATAACATTCACAGTTCGATTTAATCGAAAATGTATAAACAAAGACAATCAAATGTTGTCTTGTAATATTGCATATAAAAATGTTCTTGAAGTTTTTATGGTTGTAATTTGTAGAATTTAAAATATACACTAATTAGAGTAGGGAACGATTAAGTTACTCAAAAAGTATGGAAAATTTGAGTTGCTTCATTCTATCTGTTCAAAATGTTTTCTCCTCGCCTAATTTTTACCTACATGAGCGTGCAAACACAAAGTAGATTATGCGCTATTCGTTCAGACATGAAACGATACTTGAACGATTTCACCCATTCTTTTTCGCATATGTCTATATGTATGCATTACATATGTAGTTATAATATAGCCATTATTATATGAATGTGCAGTTTTAATATAATATCATTTATAATATCCAACAGAAATTAATTTTTTTTCCTAATGGGAGCATTCGAACAAATAGTACAAGTCATTCTTAAAAGATATATGATATTTGTTCTGTAAATGTACAGTAAATATTTACCGATAGTAGTTTCACAAAACATTTCCTCGGCAACTTCAGAAGCTAGATTTGCTCCCATTAAAACCGAAACAGGAATATGAAGTTGTTTAGTAATTATATGTGAAATAAGTTCAATGCCACCTCCCTCCTTCTTATCAAAACCCTGTAAAAATATTAATAAACTTATAATTTCAGTATTGGTAGGTTGGATTTTACATGACAAAACAAATAAAAAGTTTTGCACGAAGCTTTTTCGTCCGAAACATTGTTTCCGAAATAATTAAGTTTAAAATCTGATTTCACTGATTGAATCAATACTTTATAATCTATTAATGCTAAATCCTAAATTAAAATCATACCTTCACCAAAGAAAGACCAACAGCTGTAGGTTTAATTTTCCCTAATAACGTACTACATATTTTATTGATAAATTGATGTGGTATTACAAAAATTAGGATATCTGCATCCTCGGCAGCTTTCACTACATCAGGAACTGCAATCTGGAGCATGAGAAACATATAGATTGTTAATATTTATATATCATTTCTATATTTGCAGTGTATAGAAGTTATATATTTTTTTAACAATTGGAAAAATAATTGTCTCCATTCAAATGTCCCGTGGAGTGATTTTCGATAAGTTTTGTTACAAATATTAAAAATTATGCAAAGAGATATTCATGTTCATACGTTAAACGATAGGAAAGGAAACGTGAAAAATTATTAATTCATAAATATATACGTAATGAATCATATAATTTCTAGTATTTACAAATAATACAATCTTCTACTTCTAATGTTTTACATTCTTCCAAGGGATGATTCTGTTAGCACAATATATTTAATACAAAATAAAATTTCACATTTTACCAAATATAGTAAAGTAATTTATTATAGAAATACTATGCATAGCTGTACAAAATACTCTATTAAATAATCGAAAATCTCCTAACCTATTTCTCTTATATTAAGATTATAGTAACCTTAACCGACGTACTCAGTTTGAAATAGTCCAAAATGAAAATTAAGCTTAAAATAGGATCAAGAGGCTCAATCATTTGTAACATTAAATTTATTATGTGAATGTAGAGATAGGTCCCATATTACACTAGATATACATTTTAAATACGTCTAGAGAAATGTACTATCTTACGAATCAATAGATAGTTTCAGCAGACTTCTTCATGGTCAAGGTTTTTCTATACAAAGCTACTGACGCTGAAAGTTAACAATCTGTATGCATGCGATAGATAGAAATTATGAACGTGCATCTTGAGACGTGTATCTCGGAAGTTAAATTAAAATTATAGATTGCGTTAACTAAACGATAACGTATGAGTATTTGCGATATAGAAAACAAAGTTACAGTTTTGGGTTAAATTAAAAATTAAAAGTAGAAAGTATTTCATTAAAATTTTTACAAAATTATCAAGAATAATTATACTGCATTAATCAACTATGTATTACTCTAATAAACTATTAATTTATTTGTAAGTTTAAATAATTAAAACAGATTTCTAATATGGAATGAATTATACTCTTTCTATACGAAAAGGAAACGGTTTACATATGAGATACATGTGATCTCAAGAAAGTTACGTAAGCTTAATTTATGTTTCAGAATTATAGATTAAACAGTAAGAATAGTAAGGTCACACAACGTGTAATATGTATTATCCGTAATACGTATGTATCCATATAGTAAAATATATTGTAAAAAGATAGTGAAATAAATAAAGAATAAGGTGTAGAATTTAATAAGTATATACTATTGTATAAGGTAATATTATCAATAATATAATATTATTTTAGAAAGTTTTGGTATATTTATATGAATGTTATGATATATTTATACGATATATTTATGTGAAGTTTACATGAAAGTTGGGTAGGAAACTCGATATAATCTAAGATATTAATGTTATGTACATAATACTTAATGGTAAAAATAAAGGTATATAGAACAATTTTAAAATGCATATAATATTTTTAATCAATTTCTTAGCATGAAAAACGATTGTTTTAATTATGAGAAAGAGTATAGATAAACATGTACATAAGTACTTACTTACCACATTAGGCGGGAGTTTATGTCCTGGAAGGTACTTTACGTTTTCATGCGTCTCATTAATAATTTCAGTTAGTTTTTTTCCATTGATAGTTTCCTCATATACGTACATTGTAACACGATCCTCAAAATTATTAAGTTTGGCGGCATTTGCTCCAACTATCTTAGCGATAGCTGAACCCCTGAAATTATACATATACAGTAAAATTATATAATAATTTGTTTTACATAACATTTTTCTATATCTCTGCACGAAAATTGCGTATATTTTTACCAGGGAAACAAGCTTATAATATTTTCCTAATTTACATTTTATATACTAATACAAATAAAAATATATTAGAGATTCATTCGAATTATTTAGCAAAGTAATTTTTACATCTAAGCTCAAAGTTAATTTACAAATAGTAATACATGATTCACGCCACATTATATCATTTATGAATAATATTATATTACACACTTGTTATTTTCACAATATTTTTATTTTATTTTAACATTTTTACCTTCCTTACAAAAATATATTATACAAATTATAATAAAACATGACCTAGTTAGAATCTGCCAAACTTGACAATTCAGTTTTCTAAAAATATATTTGTCAATATACAAAAGTGTTAGTAATAAAAATACAGTAGATTTATCAAGTGTACGATGCTGGTTTTTATTTACAGCACGTGAAGATTAATTCCGATAACATTTTAATCCGGCCAGCTAAATCAATGACAGACCAAATTTTTCGCAATTACAGACATTAATCTTACAAAAACTTAAAAATAACTTACCAATTTCCTGATCCAATGATGCAAACACGTTGTTTGTCTGCCATAATCTTGACTGATACTAATAGTGAAATTATACAAGTATAAAACGAAAATGACTGTAAGGTATGACACAACTACCATTCACCGTCAAGGCAGAGAGCAACTGGAACTACATTGAACGTGGAAAGACTTGCGCTAAATTTTGCAGAAGTGGGAGTATGGAAACACCAGTGGTGATAGGCGGCCTATTCCTACTCTAAGCAATGTTCGTTGAACGACCAATCAAAGTCCAATATGATAAAAGGTATATATTCCGTATGTGTTATCTTCATATTTTATCTTGTGAAGATTACGTAATTATGTAAGAGCAATTATATTTACTGAAATATAATAGAATCGCTAAAAAATATGATAGGGGATATGTCCTTATTTGTGAATCTCAAATTATCTCTGCAAACCATAACATTCATTTTTTATTGTATTAAGAAGCATATAAAAAAAGGCACACAAAACAAAATATTATATTTTACGATAATAAACAAATATCATTCGACTAGATTTTTTTATAAACGAATTTAAAGTTAATTTGATAAAGATAAATAAATTTTTTGAAACAAAATATTGCATCATTATTCTATATGATAAAATCTAAAAATAGTTATGTTATTAAGATAAAATAAATTTGTCTAAAAGATAATAACAAAAATACTATATGCTATAATAAAATTGATAATTATAAAAGTATAATTCCAGTAGCTTTGTATATAGAAAAGCTATATAATTATTTTACCTATGTTTATATTTATGAAATAATTAATCTCCGTAGGTATATTATTAAAATAAAGATAATATATAATTCTTTTTTCTTACCTTAAAATATGTATATGTACATTTTTCTGTTTTATTAATTTATATTGTTAATTATGGTAAGGACTATAAAATGAATTTTGATACAAAAATTTAAGCAGGAAATTTTGATATCTGAGTTTTCAATCGTAGCTACCAGTAAGACATTTTAAATAAATCATTGAATAATATGGTATTTGTATTACAACATTGGAAGATTCGTATAACACAATCGAAATTTGCCACGACCCTCGTTCAATATATCACTTTGATTGAAGATGATCTAATAGAACAAATCAATTGTCCTAATTCAAATATAATAAACGATGACTCGGAAGATTCCTGCGAAGAATCTTCTTCAAACTTTTCCATTGACGACACGAAAGAAAGATTTTTATTTAATTGAGAAATTAAAGTGTTTTTTCCTGAAAGAGAATTTGTTATTGTTATAATAGATCTAGAATCTAATAGATGTGAATAGAAAGTGATATACAATCAATTGTAAATTGTTAATATGAATTCAGTATAAGAAATCTGCTGATAATAGCAGCTGTGTCAATACATATACAGACATTTCGTTATGTTATACATCTATGTATACGCGTATGTGTATTGTAATGTATTTACAAAGTACTGAAAATATTATTTGAATAAACTAAATACAAAGCTTTTATAGTGTTCATTTTTTATTACGTAACAGATAGGAATGCAATAATAAAATGATATAAGTTACAATTTATGACATATATGTGTACAATTATAATAATGGCTAAATACACGATATGCATATAATTATAGTTGCTTTTTTTACCTCAGATCCAGTTATATCTTATACCATTTATATCTTTGTAAATTCCATAAGCGTCGTCTAGTGAAAGTTTCTTTGAAGAATTATAACATTCCAAGCAATCTTTAATTGTGTAATGAACAAATATGATTAAATATAAATTTAATTATTGTTGCATATAATTGAAATAGTACGTTAAATAAATTTTGAAACATGATTACAGAATAAAAATTATTTAATTTATTTAAACATAATATTAACATGATAACACTTTAGAGACTTGTTAGAATTCTATTGACATGAAAATGTCATAATATTATTACTTTTATGTTTTCTATACTTATGAAGAACAAGTCCACTGATAGTATATGGAGTAAGTGAAACTTTGTATTGCGAAGCAATATACTTTAATCTTCTGTAGTAGATTGGGCTGCATCTAAAATAATTTCAAACGAAAATGGTTGGAAGCCATATCCTTGTCCAGCATAAAATTTGCTTTGAAATTCGACCCTATAATAAAGTATGAAATTTTTAGTCAGAAAAACATGTATTTTATTTAAAAAGGCAGTTTGTATTCTATATTATCCTTAAAGTATAATATAGTATAGTAACATAGAAATTTCTTAAATATAACGATCATTTTTTTCAACATACCAATGAAGTCGAAGTGTATGTAAGAAAGCTGATAAGCCTTCCATAAGAACTAGAATGCCGACAGTTAAAACAGCCCAAAATGCAAATACAGCCCATAAAATGATACCTCCTGACCAACCTTCTTGAGTTAATCCATTTCTCATTACCATGTTCCACAATACCTCTGATAATTCTATATATAATCAATAAATGTCTAGTAAAATATATCTGCTATAAATTATGGAACAATAAACGTATTAATTTTTAAACTTACGTGCATGGGCAAGAGATAAGGCCCATAAACGAAGATAGGATGCTGTGTGAGATACACTACCAAGAACGTATTCAATGGTATGAATACCCTGATGAATAAATACTTCACTCATATCCTCCTCTTCTTCTTTGTGACCTCCTTGAGGAATTCCACTTACTGGTTGTATAGCATCAACAGCACCTTCTATGTCACCATTTTCTGTACCGTGATTGTTTAACTAATATATAAAGAAGGGAGAACAAAAGAAAAGTTTATCTATATGTATTATACAAGACACGAATTTAAAATACTTATGATGAATTTGAAATGTAACCTGATAATGTTGTTTCTTTCTATTATACATCATTGAAACAGGTTTTGCCAATAACATCCATGGAATGCAAAGAACAGCTACTACAACGAGGAACGATTGGAATCCATTTTGCCCGCTGTACATCCAGGGGCTACATTCTTTGGCTGGTGCAGTACCAGGCTTGAATAATACCATGTTAATAAATGTAATTAATACTGATGGTGCACAGAAAGGTCCATGTGCTGGATCTGTGTCTAAAAATAATAATAAGTATCATAATATAATAATATTATAGTATATGTTTGTATTACATATAACATATTACTTACTATCGCTATTAGGACCATAGCTAATCCATTTAATAAACATAAGCAATACCATGTAAAGGAAAAGAAATACTAGGAAAATAATCTGAGGGACAAATTCACAAACTATGCTCAGCTGTCTCCTGAAATACATATGGTTCCATAGACCAATTATCACACCAAACAACATATGTATGACTCCAAAAATGATAGATATTTTCATTTTGTATGAATTTAGAAAAATAATTTTATTCTCTGCTAATTGCCACACAGGATCCATTCCTAGAGGATATGGAATTTGTAAATATTGTTCCGTATCACTAGGATTTAATTGCAACTCCTTATTTGTGACTATCGTTGAGATATTATAATTGATTCTCCAATATGACCCAAAGATATTTAATGATTTAGAAAATATGTCATTGTATATAAGTCCAGTATACATTGAAAATAAGCCCATTAGAAAAATGATATATCGGCCACCAAAGAAGATATTCCAAATTTCATTATCAGATTTCTTTGCAGCCAATGGTTTTTCTTTTAATACCATCCATCCACCAAAGAGAAACATAATTAAGCCATGCCCAGTATCACCAAACATAACAGCAAATAAGAATGGAAATGTTATAATAGTATAAGGAGATGGATTCATTTCTCTGTAAGAAGCTACTCCATATGCATCTACCAGAGCTTGGAAACCTTTGGTAAATTTATTGGTCCGATTATAAGTAGGCGGATCTTCAAACGTTGCCATACGATTTAAAATCGGTGGTACAGAACTCCCACTTCGTTCCTAAAATATATATTTCTATGAAATTTTCAGTTAAAAATGACAATATGACATTATTTAAAAAATATATAAATAATTACAGTTCCACGACGCAATGCTAATTGTATTGTTTCAATGTCTAGTACAGGAACCCAACATTCAGCGATTAGACACTTTTGCGTAACATCCAAATTAAATAAATTTAAAGTATGATAGATTGCTTTGATTTTGCGAACTTTCACAAACCAATTTTTAATATTTTTTGCAGCGGCTACTAGGACACGATGTCGATGATCTTGAGTTTGTCCAAGAACCTATATCGAATTATAGTAGAGAGAGATATGATTAATTTTCATAACACAAATATAAATTAATATATATATATATATAGTATTCTGATTATTCCGCATAATTTCAGAAATATCTTCATATGTATCACCAAATGTGAGATGATAAGTAAATAGAATGTTTAATAAAAATGAAAGGAGAATTGTAGAGTAACAATATAGCGTAAAATTTCGCTCTAATTAAAATTGTATAATTGTATAGAAGTCTATATAGAGAATACATTGATCATCTATTGTAATCAAGATAAACAGCGAGATCATAAACAATGTTTTCACAAATATCGCGCTAATTCTGGCATATTTTTATTATTAAAAAAAAGGAAGTAACTGACTGTATTTAAATCTTCAATTCGAGTCATAACTCCCATAGCCATCTCACGACGATCAGCGGGTGCTTCGGGACAAGGATATAAAGTAGCTCTAAATCCTTCGCAAATCTTTTTAACTCGAGTTTTCAATTGATCTCCTTGGAAGAATATGATGAATACAGACTTAAAAACTTGATCTCCCTAAAAAAGCATAACAATATATTTTTTTAAATACATTTTTACATTTACTAAAAAATCTTTAAAAACGATCGATATCATAAGGACGTAGAGGAGAAGACCTACCGTTGAAGGATCTTCCAGAGGGGTTTCAATCTCTGCTTGACGCAGAAATACATTACCACGGCATGCTCGCCAGAGCATACGTTCAAATGCTGGAATACGTTCTCGTAGGATAACTCCTGCCACGAATCTATTTAAAGAATAATTTTAGTAAGATACGCGTATCACGGAAAAATTGTAAATGAATGAAAATAAAGACATGATACCATTAATTATACATATACACTATACACGTATGTTTGTGCGTATGTATAAATATTTTAAAACACCTTAAATTTAACATGAACGTAATAATAATGTACATCAACGATTTACATTGAAAATCGTTTGTATATGCATATATCGTATGCCGCCATATATCGCTCAAGTTATATGAGTTTCCAAGGTTAATATACTACGTTATAGATATTATACTTTCAACCTGTATCGTTTATATATTTTTATATCTTAAATTCATTAATTGTTACTTAACCTTATTATTGTTGAAGAATGATGATCTTTGTAGCCATGGTTCTTTTTAGTCATAAACGTTGCTTGATTCATCATATATGAATATATCATAATTTTCAAGTACAATAAAATTCAATAAACGCATTATGTATACATGTATATATAATGTTAATAAAAATAACAACAAAAATGATGATGATAGTGATAATAATGTCATCATGATGAAGGAATGACGATAATAATGGGAATGATTGTAATAAGAATGATAGCAACAACAATAGTAGCATATGTTCAATGAAAACGTACTAAACGAATGGCTCATAATCTTATCCAATGTTGTATGTGCTTAAAATTTCAAAATAAAGAAGTTTGGTGCATCCAAATGAAAAGTGATAACCACGGACAATATTCGAAAAGAAAGAAAGAATATGTCTTATAGCGGTGACTTTTAGTAAGCGTTTATTATAATATTATTGAATAAATTAGGATTAGTTTGCATATTAAGTTTTAATATGATCATTTAAACTTTAATCTAATTAGACGTGTGTATATACTGTTGAAATAAAACAACATGCATATGATTGAAATGATAAAATTGAATACTACATTATGGGAGTATAGAAAGTGTGTTTTGTTAAAAAAAGGGACAGAAATCTATTATAGTAAAGAAAGTTGTTTTATTTCGAGAAGTATAAAACAATAGAATGTAGAATACTTCACATGCAAAAACTATTTTTTAGTGGTATCGTGTTAAAGAAAAATAGTAAGTTTTATGTATAAGCTCTATGGATGATTCTTATTTGTAGATGGCTGAAAGTCTTTTTACAAGTATTGATAAAATGCATAAAATTTTATATGTAAAATATTAGGAGTGTATATGTTTTTATTCTCCGATCAAACTCAAATATTTAAAAAATTATTTGATGGGTTAAAACAATTCTAAAGAATAAAATGAAAAAGATTTCGGTATAAAAAATGACTTATCCTGTAAACATATAAACACACATGTATAAAAATTACAGTGTGCAAGTTTATTTGATTCATCACGTGAAAATCGATTTATTTTTCAACGATCATCTGTTTTGTACTTCAATTCATATTTTTCAATATTATTTTATGGTTGCTTTTTTGTATCAACAATTATATTATATACTTTGCAAATGTACGATGAAAAAAAGAAATAAGATACTTTGGATCATAATCATGTTGAATTTACGTAAACAGTGTATATGCATATTGCAGAACTCGTCTACACACACACACATAAAAAGACACTCAAACCATCATAAAGTTGTTAAAGTTATAGTAAAAATTCCTTGAAAGCTATAAAATCATTATTAACAAATGTTTCTATAATTCTTACGATTTTGCAGAAACTGGAAATGCTGACCATAATTATTTTGTATATGCATGAGCAAAATTGACCAAATTACATTTGCCTATTACAGAAAATGTCCCATTTGCACAATTAAATATTCCTGTTACTCGTCAAGTCGCTATAACATATCTAAATTTATTGGCTATTTAAAAATGTTTAATGTGGCTAAAACAATCTGAACTTTTAATAAGCATCTTCTATATAATTTTACTCTCATTTCTTTGATGTTATTGGTAAGCAATTTTCTTTTCACGACTTCAAAAGTAACAAAAACATTTACGATATTATGTTTAAGTTGTTTAGGTTGCGACATACAGGATGATCCGGGCAGGTAGGAATTCTATGTATAAAAATGACTCGAAAGTAAAAAATACAGAAGTTTTTTTATATATAGTTTGCTACTCTTCGAGGAATGACAATCTTGATAGCGAATTTAATTATTCAAAATACAGTGTAAATCCTCTGCAGTTTTGAAAAAGTTTATGTACAGAATTGTTAAAAAATTTGCAATTACTGTTTATTATGATATTTTCAATCATTGTGGTTCACGTTCGATGAATCGAATGTGAGTTCAAGAAAACATTTTATTCCATATTTTCGGTTTATTCATCGTTTGCATACCACCCACCCTGACTTCATCCTGCACACCTTATACGGATCAAACAGCCGTTTAAAATTTGCTAGATACAATTGGAAACTCTGTGATAAAAACGGTGCTAGATATAAAAGTTTCTAAAAATGATAAAATTATTAATATAATCGTACTGAATGAATTTAGAAGGATATAATAACGATATGGGAAGGATTTACTAGTAGGAGTACGTACCCCAGTTGGACAGGACCAAGGGCAGTCTGGCGGGCGATATTATCATCACTAATCAATGCACGTGTCATGGACTCGGTAGGATTCAAGCCTGCGTGCTCTTGCTGACGACACAACAGACAAGACACAACCACATTAGCACACTAGACATCACTATAATGCTCCAACGCCATATTGTTGTTGCGTAAGTTCCCTTACGTTTTACACACGCAGGAATAAGATTAAAGATATCTTTAATGGCTCGTATTTTAGGAAATTTACTGGTTCCAATTTTGCAGAAATAGAAAAGGAATTGTTTTGAAGCAGCAATAGGCACTAATATTTCTTACAATTAGTAAGCGATAGATCGAATGTGTTCAGTTTTAGACAATATAATTTCTTTCACCACGCGATACATTTTTTAATAATAATGTTACGCTTCAAATGAATATCATATTGATCATATTATATAAATCATTATCATATCATATCATATATTACATCAATATTTCCGAGCCTATTCCCCTTGTATAAGGAATAAAGTAACATAATTGTTAAAGAGTATAACGACCGATTTTTAGCATAATATACATTCTACTTAGTAGTGTACTTTAGTAGTGTATTCTACCATAAAGATTAATTTCAATTTCTTTGTCTGTAGTGGTGGGTACCAGTAAATTGCGAGATATGTATAGTAACTGCTTCTATAATAAGACCAGAGGAAGTATTTTTAAGGTTACAAAGATATCTTAAATCGGTTATATTTTCAACTAAATATGAATTACTATACAGTGTTACATTATATATTGAAGCTGTTAATATCAATTATGCTAAATATCAATTATTAATTCACCATCAATACAAAATGACCTCGTTAATTCAACGCAGTCGTATCATTAAACCGCGAGACATCAAATAAATAGAAAAGCAAATATTTATGATAATAGTGCGCTTGAGATAATAAATAATATTTTATTGCTTTTCTATTGTCACAATGAGGTATTCAATTGTGTAAATGTAAATTGTTGTCTTCAATGGCACTATGTCAAATTAGGTAGTAAACTATTCTTACGTGTATTTATTAGATGATTTTTATTTATTAGAATTTTACGACACTTGTGGGAAATGTGAAGAGAAAAAAAAAATAAAGTTAATTCTCATGAAATCTGAAAACGTTTTTGTAAATAAATTACTCTTCCTATACCATTCTGAGCTCTGAAAAGGTCCTGCTTCTCTTTTTCTAGAATAATCGTCAATATCGAGTAAAAGGGAATTTATTGTTTATTTAATTGTAATTGTTACTCCCTGAATACATATATTAATGGATCATGCGTCCATATATTTCTTTTTTTAGACCTGTATAGTAACTTGAAAGAAAAAAAATGTTGTTTATGATGGTGACGAAATGTAATCTTATTTATATAAATCTTGTTTATGGCCTAAGGACTAGTGGAATTTCAAGTGATAATCACTAATTTCCAACTTTTACTTCAATGAAAAATGTTTGGATTAATATTATGCTAAAAAGGTTTCGTAACCTCAAGAGTGAATATCATTTTTATTGAGAAATCATTTTATATCCAAATTTCATAAAAATTAGCGATTATCACTTTGCGATGGTACTCTGTAAGAAACATCATATGTATTTACTTATGACGTAACGTAGGTAGTACGAATTCGAAAATCCATTCGAATTAATTTTAAGAACAGTTGGTTCAATATTGAATTAACCAGGTCGTAGGGCGAATATACGAAGAAAGAGAAAAGAAAAGAAGAAAGGGAAAGACAACCAAAAATAAAAAAAGAAGAAATACAAAAATATCATGTACACAACGATTCTTATTCAATAAATAATTTGAAAATAATTTCGGTTATGTAGTTATATCATTCAAAGTTCAAGTAATATTAGATTGTAACTAAATATATTTAGAAGGTTTCTAGAAATCGGCCACAATGCCAATTTAATTCATTTAGGCGTGATAAAATATACATACATCTTACATTTATACACGTCAACACTTTTATTTAGAAACGTATTTATTTTTAGAAATCATTGTTCTCGTTTATTTTAATCTTTCTTTAAACTCTAAAACTCATATTTTGGTTACCCTTCGATATATTCTTCGAAATAAGTTAATCATGAAGTGGGTATCAAAAATCAAAATGAGTCGTCTTATATATACACTATTTTTGTTTCATAGTTTCCTTTGTAGTTATGATTTTCATTTAGCAAATTCAGATATAAAATTGAACAGAAAGTTTTATAACCTACGGTGCAAGTAATACAATAGCATAAATACAGTGATCTGCCTGTTTTGGTTGGATAAAGAAAGGTTTTTGTTACCTGTTAAATGCTGTTAGATTAGGTTTCGTGGAATAAACAATAATCATAAGAATCAATACATATCATGCAAAACAAACATATCAGAAGCTTACTACTTACCAGTTTACCCCTTCCCGACATATATACATATAATATACGATAAGCGAATATATATATACAGTAGTATCGTCCATAACTGATCAGACGCTTTGTAGATCGAGGGATAAGGATGAATTTATGAAACAAAATGATTCAAGTTATGAAATGAAATTAATTCCAATTATTTATGATATAGGAAATGTAAATTGGCTATTTTAATTAATGTTTTATTTGGAACTACTTCTTTTTGGAATCCACAAAGCCAAACTTACTGTCATTTATATATGCATTTATATACGAGAATACATAAATAGTCGTTTAAATAAACTAAATCGATTTGCAATTACACGAATTCTATTCTTAGTGTTGTACGCTTTTGGCTGAAATAATTGCTTGAATAACGAAACTACAGAATTTGCTGATCTTTTCATCCTTAACATTCAACCACAATGCATTATTATATATTGTTATTACACTGTCCGGTTAATAAAAGCCTTTTGTAGCATTTCGAATTCAAAACTTGGTTTAAATATAATTGTATGTATTTAACGTGCCGTACGAGCTTTAAAATAATAAGCTTCATATCATTTACATTTTATATAATTTGTTTACTATTTAGATCTTACTATTTTAGATTTCTAAAATATATGAAAGACGAATATTAAAGGGATACGAGTTGTAAATTCAATCACATACCAAAAAGTGTGCGACAGTATGAGCTTTGTGTCTAAATATAGAAGGACAAGCAAAGTGAGATTTCACTTTTAGAGCCATGTATGTGCCTATATACGAAGTACATATTATATGTCAGACATGGCAATGTAGCAGTTCTGTGGTGGGGCAATCTGTAAGCGTAAAAACTACAACTACGATAGAATAATAAACATCAGACGTATTTCTAGAAGCTTAATATTACTAAAATAAGAAACTCATAACAAAGCTGTATCTAGAGGCGAGGAACTAAATAAGTTAAAAGTTACCAAACATTATACACAAAAAGTGCTTTTTCGTTATTACAAAATCTTGTTGAAGCATATAAACAATGGCCAAACATATTTTGGCCATTTGTAAATTTATAAATATTTGGCCAAATATTTGATGACTATTTGTGTTCACGAAAATTTTAAATAAAGCTATAACTTTCCCACCACGACATTGCAGCGTAAGTTGCCTTTGCTTGAGTATCTATACTCTGGCTCTTCACCGTAAGTCTTATTAAAAGATATAGAGAATATAGAACGGATCTACTAATTATTAATATCAACTTTAAACATTTTTTTCGATCTTCGTAAAATATTAAAAATACAGAATTGACTTTAGTATTGAAAATTATGAATAGCAACTAAACGTTTATTTTAAAATACTTCACGGTTCCACCTATGATATTATAAAACCATTGCTGTTACATAGTCATTAATATTTACTTGAAATTACATGAGTATTTTCAACGAACAGATTAATCTATTTAATACAGTTTAAATATCAATTTCAAACTGAGCATATCTGAAATCACGAAGTATAAATATTTGAATTTGTACCACTTGAATTTACGACTCACCTTAAATTATTGCCAACAACAATAGCTGTAATCGATTGGGATGTTTAAATAACGGTGCTGCAAGCCAGACTCAAAGTTAAGAGTCTCGTATTTTTAAATCGAATTCTCAAACGAGAAACCATCAAGGTTCTTTTTTTGATATTTGTGTAGGCGCGTAAGCGCACGCATCTATACATACCCATGGCCACACTATCATCATTACTGTTATTCACGTTGAAGCTAAATAAATAATGAATGAACGGACTCACATATATTATTTCAGTATTGTTATCGTTACCAGAATATTCGATACAGTTTGAATGTGTTTTAACCAACTTTTAAATACATATGTTACATGTGAATAACGTCAAACTGTATCAACTGTTATATAGTGTACTTTTTAACTTAACTTGTTTCAGTAACAATTTAACACACATCTTAGAATTAGGGACTTTGATAAATAAGTGAATGTTATGTAATTAAGCAAACAGTCGCATTTGTCTTTAAAGAGCATTTAAAGTCGCCAAAGCAATAATCTTTATAATTTTCTCTCATTTCTACGCAGTGCAAATAAACAATTCTTACTAATTGGGATAATAGATTACAAAAAGTAACTTTGTAAAAACTAATAGTATAATGTATAGAGAAAAGAAAAGCTTCTAAACGTAAAACTTGAAGTACATATTCAAATAAAAATTAAGTAAAAATTGTACAGCTATGTCTTATTCAATTGTCATGTTATATGAGCTCAGTCAGCCTAAAAGTTAATTTCGAATATTAAAAATGAAATTACCACGATTCTGTTCTCTATTTGTTTTATTGACCTACGATAAAAAGATTTTAAGATTCAAAATTTGCTACGAATTCCTTGTTTAAATCGGACCTGAATGTTTTAATATTAAAGGAGCGTTGCTGCTTATTTTTTCACTTTATTGTATGTACGCAACCGTAAAAATAAGGCAATTTCACATTTCGATGCTTGAAAAAAATAATTCGCTGTGCACTTATCTATAAAAATAATATTAAATAAAGTCGATAAATACATTTCGTTGCTTTTTATCTTTCCTTTGATTACCAGTTAAAAGAATGAAATCTTATACAGAATTAGTCTTAAATAAATCGATATCAAATATCACCGATTAAACATAAGTCTTCGTATTAGATATTCTGGCTATACATTTAGCAGAAGCAATACTTTTTGCAGAGTTTAAACGATGTTAGTATTATTAATGACATAGTATATACATGTGCAGATGTATTTACAATTTTACATATAGTGTATTTCAATTTGTGCAAGATTTAAATTAAAATTACTTAACATGTACATATATAACTAAATGAATGTATCGTAATATATATACACACACACATATATATATATTTTTTATTATTTAATATCTGTATATATATATACTACACACATACTAAACATATATATAAACAGGATGATTTTATCGAACGATAACCGGATCAGGTCATGACTTTATTTTAAGAGAAAATTAATAAAAATGTTATAAGGTCAAAAAATTAACATTGAATATTTCTGAAAATAATACTGATTTGTCTGTTCTGTCATACTAGATCATTCAAACTTTCATTTCTATTTTATTTCCATCTTAGATTGATTCAAATTTTAATATGCAACACCATATAACTCTTTATTTCTTAGTTTATAATTAATAAATTAATTGTTATCGTAACACTTTAACATAAATCAATACATTTTTTTTTCAAGCAACGAATAAATGCTCCTATATTAACAAGCACGTGAATATTGCCACTGATAATAAATTTTTATATGTATTTTCTTAAGCTAATAGTGCTTTTAATTGTGGTCTCTATAAGACTTATTGTTAGCAAATGTTTCAGCGACTGTAATATTAGTGCTCTTTCTGAGCTAAAGGATTTTAGGTAACTACAGACAAAAAAAAACACTGAGCAAAACAGATTTGCAAATGCAAATAACGGTTGATAACAGCTTGCCTGAGGGGATTCCTATAGTGTGATCCTATGGTGTCTGCCGTAGTATACAGGTGCTGTAACCACAGAACACACTGACGCATCATGCCTTCTACTTAAATCTAGATTTATATATAGCCTAATAGCACAGACAACATTGATGAAAAGCTCTGCAATATTTGCAGATTATGGATTAATAAATTCTAATTCGATTAAAATATATGTACAAATGTGTCCATAGATTTAATAATTCATTTGTAGCGGTCACTATTCGTTTTATATTCCAAAAACTCAAAAATAAATAAAAAAATTCAGTAGGAGTTTTAAATCACAGGTAAATCTATAGAACATTTATGTCGTACTAATATGATTTTTAGTCACTGGTGTCTCAAATGTAGAACGCAAGGATTTCTTTCCAAATTTCAAATTAAAGATTATGTTTCTTCCACAATGATTATTGCATTTAATTATTGGAGTGATTTAGGTGGCCAACATATAGTATTTATAGTATAATTCATTAATTTATTACGAGTTGATATACTGCAATATTATTATTCGTCTAAGAAGAAACGATTTAAAGTTGTTCATGATTTTTAAGTTACCCTAACTACTTTAATATCTCCGTTACTTGCATTTACATGAATAGTTCTCAGAAAAGTCAGTATTACAATCAATGAATTCTTACTTAAAGTAACTTGTATTCATGTGCACAACATCCTCAGTATTATTTATATGCCTCCAAGCTAATAAGACAGTAGAAGAATGATTATTATATGATTATTATAAAGTAACTTTAAAAAATAACAAATTAAAAAAAAAGAAAGATTTACAAACATGAAAATTAAAAAAAGCAAAATATTTTGAGAGAAACGTATTATTACAAAATTATTAAAAAAGAGGAAGTTTATAGATACATAAAAAGTGACAGAGATATTAACGAAAATATTAAAAAACAAATAAAACTCTCTGTATACAATTTTATTTGCACTATAAATCATAATGTATTTGTACTTAGTATTTGCTATGCGAAATTTTGCGAATCATCACGCTCTACATTGTTCGAATTTACACCACATTTAATTACCCGAGCTTGAGAGCCTGGCCGCCAGCGCGGAGGCCCTCTTCACCCAAGAGAGTGACTTGTTCTTCCTCACGGCTGGGGTCTGCCATCTGCGACACGACACCTCCATGCTCAGCCTGGCAACAGACACATGTCACCTCTCTTTTGCCCTATCTCCCGTTATTTCTTTTTATTTTCCTTTTTAACTATTTGTTAACATACTTATTCAATTCACCATTCTGTACACGGATGGCGGTTCTCAATTTTTTTTAATAGGATAAAAATTGGGATGCTCCAATATGATCGATAATTAAAAATTTATAAAAGAAAATTAAGTATATAAAATAATTCGTACTTCTTGTATATATTATATATAATACAGGATGTCAAAAAAATTGAACTCATCGCTATGATGAATAGTATTTGCTAAAATGTGTAAAAAAGTTTGTTACTTTGTGTGTCAAAAATAATCTCTTTAGAACCATATGTCATGGTAGTATTAATTTTTACTTGACCAAATGATATGGTATAATTAGAATTAAGAATTTTCATCTGTATTATTATTTTTGTAATTATTTTTTTATTTTTACTGTCTAAGAAAAATAATAATTAATCGATGTTGATGAAGCAATTTTACTGAATCATAGCAAATAGAAAATGTTCAACAGTATACTTGAAATCAATCAAGAACATCTCCTTAATCTCCTTAAAAAAATTGCGAACTATATACTCAAAATATGTATTCTATGTAAATCATTCTAATAAATAAATTTAAATATAGTTTAGTGGCACATGTCATAATTTATCATTTCAGTAAACATATTTATAATTACACCTCTGAAAGTATGTCTTATTATACATATTAAAATAATAAAATCAAAGTAAAATAATAAAGATGATGATCGTAAGATATTTTAAATGAGTACTTTTATTCAGTTAACATCGATATCAAATGACTGCCAATATGTAATAACGAAAATACGAAACCTACAAGAATTAAAATCTAACATTGTACTAACAATAAAGTATTTTTATGACCTCTGCGATAGCATTTCTAGAAATACTGCAAGAATATATGATGGAAAATACCAAACAGCATCAACAACTAATATAAACATTCTCTTATAAAATGGAGATTAAGGTTACACAATACGCGTTCATAAACTCTAAAAATAATAAGATGTAAACCCCATGGCATGGTAAATACCGAAAAAATTCAACATACATTACTTTCATAAGTATTAGGACACCGTTGATCTTATTAAAGAACATAATTAAGCCACATTTTCACGATTAATTGGTCAGAACTTTGTATTCGTGCGACATAGCAATTCAAAACACAACAGGATATTTATTGTAAAAAAAAAAATTATTTCTAAGTGTTACGGTGTTACGACAAAATAGGAAACTCTGAAAAGTCTATCGAAAATCTGAATCTAATTTATTAAATAATTAATATCTATTGCTGTCAAATTATATATTGCAACAAATAAAAATAATTACAATAGAATATCTAGTAATACGAAGGTTGAAATATCTATGTACATGGACAAGAAAACTATCTAATTTTACAAATAGTTGATTTTTAACCAAAATATTGAATATATGGATTTCTTATAATCAATGATTCCAAATGGAATGATAATAAATACTTAAAAATGTTTATAATTCCCTAATGACTTTTCCAGAGATGTCCTAACACGTATGAACAAAAATATATGTTCAACCTCTGGCAAACTTTTAAATCACACAAATTTTAGATTTATATTACATGCAACAAAAGATGACATAAAACGCAAACAATTCTGCCAATTTTCCCTAAATGATAAAAGAATTTCATCAGAAATTTTAAGGACGAACGAATGTACACATTAATTTTCATAGAAAATGATGGAATGCTTAACCCTTTCGCTACGACTCGTTGTGTCGAAAAACATATTCTACTTATATAGCCTATTGAACTTATGTCTGTACGGAACGTGTAATGTCTGTATAAGACACATATTGTACTGATCTTCGTACAGGATGTATATTCTACAGATGGCTGTATGAAACGCATACTATTAACGCATACACATACTCCGTTTAAAAGAATTACTCTGATAGCAATTTTGTTGATTTATATATTAAATTATCTAATTAACAATGTTACAGATGTAATATTTTTTATACCTTTTTTACATATTTTATATTTTTATATAAATAATCTTGAATATTTCTTCACGATTTACTGAAAATTATTTTAGCAAACACGAACATTGTGTTCATAATAGTGAAAGGGTTAATTGACCTAATGAAAATACGCAATACAATATACAAAATCCACATACACAAAGGAAATATAAATCATTATATAAGATTTAGTAATAACGAGTAAAGTGATATTTTAATATTGTTACTTAATCTGTATCTTTATAATGATAACATCTTTTAAATTTACGTTATTAATATATTTAATATTTTAATAATTTAATTAATATCAATAAGTGATAATGTTTATCCATTAATTTGATTGAATTTAGAATACTGCCAGTACGATGCTGAGCATAATGAACGAGATGTTGCACAATACCTCAAATACCATTTAATTCTATAAAATACATAAACGATCATAAATCATAATATGCACGAAAACAATAAATGAAATATATATGAAATCTTTACAATGTACTAAAATAATATTGAGACATCTTTAACAGTAGTAGCTGTTACTTTAAATCATCTTAATTATTTTATGCACAAAATGACAGGAGGTATAAGTATACATCTCTATTTGAAAAGAACAATATAATTATATTTTGCACATGCGATATTGCATGTGTAAAATGTATTTTCTATAGAAAAGTATATCTTTCTAAATCTTTTGCAATTAAGAAGAAACTGCTTTCCATTATATCGTTTCCCCAATATTTAATCCATTTAATGCATTGTTTGGATAACAACAAAGGTTGCTAAAAATTATATACATATATATGTCGATTTTAAATATAAAATACATTATTCGTACATCCGTCGTTACATTATTGAAATTATTTATTATTTGAATGAGCTTATTAATGTTTAAAAATATTTAAGTAATCTGAAGGACAGAGATTGAATATAATAATTTTCAACCATAAATAACAATAAGAAATATTTTAATACATATGTACTGTTTAACTGCACCTCGTTTAATTTTTCTGTAAAATTTGTGTTTCAACATTCTGTGATGAAAAAGAAGATATTTTAGCAAAATTATACAGGTTTACCTTCTTTTTCCATTAGGAAATTTTTGCCTATAAAATTTTTTCACATGCACATTTCAAATTGACACTCTGTATATACATGTAATATTTACAATATTTCACATGCTTCATGCAAAAAGATTATTAGATAAGGATATTATTTTGGACTTTTTAAATATAATAAATTGTCATTCTTTAGTTACCCATATGCATGCTAGTTTGTAATGTTCAACATTCCAAGCACCAAGTTGATACCATCTATTAAAAGTTGGAAACCTACAATATAATGCTACATAAAGATTCACTTATATCGTCAAATTCTGACCAAAAATTAATATACATTATTAAACTATTTATTGTATGTACAAGTGGAGGATTGCTATTACAGAAACAGAATATTATTTGTTGATAAAATGTAATTGTACTTTCAATTATACAATATATTTTGTACATACAAAACAGGTCTAATAAATATAAAATTAATATTTTTTGTAATTGAATTTTTTCTACGTTTTAAATGATATATATAATAAAATTGCTATGAATATATGGACTATGGGATATATTTTGTATTAAGTTTTAAAATTAATGAAACCGATTACAATATAAGTCATTACACATAAAGAAAATAACAAATTACAAATTTAATAGTTAGAGTTAGCTATATCATAAATTATATCATACAGATAATTGCAATAAAAAGTATTTTTTAAATTAATAATTTATATTAAAATTCTATGTTAATTTCATTAAAAATGATTAATTACCCTATTAAGATATACAGTTCCTCTGAGAAAGATTATCTCCTTTAAGGAGATTTGTAGGTAAACTGGATTAATTCACAAATACATTATTTTCTAGTAATACATTTACAATGTATTAGAAGTTTTACTAGCAATTATATGGAATTTTACAATTTCTCTTGTGCCTGTGTAAACCATTTGTTTCACAGTACATCACATAATGTTACTAATGCTAAACATTGATGTATTTGACAGCTTCTTATCAATACATTACTATATTACTGAAAAATTCGTTCATTTTGGTTTGCTTGCTCTACTAAAACCTCCTTAAAGAAGCAATCAACATACTTCAGGGGCATCCTGCATATATATAGATATATACACACACACATAAAATAAGGCGTCTTAATTTTAAAACTTATAAGAATAAGAATCCCGGGAACTTCAGAAATTTCGTGCCGACTCGACATGTTTTTAATGAATGTTATGTAACCAACCATAAACGTTTAACAAAACAATTAATGATAAAATATGTTGGAAATTCGTAAATTTCTTATGAAAATAATAGGAATATAAAGGACCAGGGAGATAGGGCTTATACGGTGACCTGTGTCCTTTGCAATTCTGCAATTTGGTTAGTTGGCAACACTAACACATTAATAGTCCTAAAATCACTCAATAGTACCATTAGTAATACAAAACAAAAACAGCTTCATGTCCATAGCATTAGAATTTCATTTTTATGATTATTATTTTGTATTTGGTAAAACAATCTTGTTTCCGTTATACAAAATTGCGAAGCAATTACGACAGATGATATTGATGTCAAACACAAATTACGCAACCTTCGTTATCATGCACTTTAATCCATTGCATACATTAAAGAACCGTTCATTTAATGAGTTCTCTAATTTTGTTCTTACATTTGTACCCATAAAACTTTTTAGCAAAAATTACCATGAAAGCATTTGTTTATATGGATATTTATCTAAGGAAGTTTATCTATGGTCCAATACTAGTAGCAAGTTAAACATCAATTTGTATTATAGATCAAACTTTATAAATAATTATTCAAAATACTGAGTAGTAAAATAAATGGTAGGCTATTAAACGAATAACCATTTACCGTTTTTCTTAATCAAAGCATTGTCATCGCACGCGCGGTATATATAAGCGAAATTTATATAACATTTATATATTATTTATTGTAGTAATGCGTAATCACGTATTATGCTTGATCACAGAGTTATTTATACCAGTTGAAGCATTACATTTATGTGAACTAAAATACTAGAAAATTGTATACGTACCAAAAGTACTGCCACTTATTAATATACTAAACGTTTATAAATATTATCTAGACATTATTTAGACAAATTAAATTATATATATATGTATATAACAAAATTTATAAATTATAAAAATTAATAAAAAGGTAGTAGTTTAAGCATCATGATTGTTCATATGGTGTCGAAAGATAAAAGGTGTTTTTTAAATAAATTATCTCATTGCCGGTCTTATATGAAGTGTGTAACTAATTAATGTGTAAGCGTGTGTGTGTATAATATAAAGCTTAATCTTTTATAAATAAATATGCTAATATATGAATTTTAGAATATCGATTTTTAAGAAAATATTCAGTGTCAAGAAGTAAATACATTAAGTGAATTAATATTTTTTTGTGGAAAGAGGCATTTAAAAAACAGCTTAGAATATATATGTTTTAATGACCAGAAGCGTTTTGTAATAAGAAAAAGGACGAAGGATAATTTTTCACATCCTTGACAGAAAAAAAAATTGAGATAATAAAATCTATATACTCGTTGTGTTCATTTTATTCTCATGTATCATTAATGTATCATGTATCTGATGTGTCTTTTTGATAACATCAGTTGTACAGTATAATATGAATTTATATGTGCATAATGTACTGCAAAAAATAGGATATACGAATGTCAGTTTTGATTTAGAAAATAATTTTGATGATTGTCACAGATAACTAGATAAATATTATCTCTTCTTTTTAGAGATAATTTTGTCCAAATTCTTTTTACATAGAACCACACGTCAATGTCCTAATTGAATAGTTAGAATAATTAAAAAAACATTCTTTTAAAAGTAAGATTTGCCCATTTTAACTCTAAGCTATCCCCATTATGAGTTAATTATAAAGGACATTCAATTTCCCTATTTTTCACGATTAATTGTACATCCATACACAGAGTATTATGCAACAAGTGAAAAATATAAAAAAAAAAAAAAACAGTTTTATAGGACACAATAAAGTAAAGATCGGGAACAATAGAATTGCGACTGGAACTTCGTGCTTTAGTTAAAAATATTTAAAAGTTCAGTTAAAAAACGTTGTAAATTCAATAATTCGACAAGGATCCACCATTGACAAGGATATTTAATGAATTACTGAATTTTACATATTTCGTGCCTGAACTTTTAAACATTTACAATTGAAGATTGAAGCTTCAATCGTGAGTTACTTCGTTATTCTTAACCTTCATATTAATTTATCGTATAAAATTACCCATCACATTTTTCTTTCATTCATTATTCAAATCTCTTATAAATATACAAGACGAAGCACTCTACTGCGAACAGTTCGATAACTTCATAAATAATGATTTCAACGGAAATTGGTTCACACGATTGTTACATAATTTAACAGGGAGTGTATGTTCCATTATATGACTTTTTATTATCACTGTAATTTTCAAAATTACAAGAACAAGAATTACAAGAATCCATGTTTATTCAATTGAAATTAAACGCCTTTTTATTACAAGACATGCAGGCAATGCTAAAACAAACTCAATCATGTTGAACGCTTCATTTTCAGACATGTTAAACATTTAATGTTTAACCATAGCAGTGTGTAGTAGAACACAGAATCGTCATGTATTTACAATATCAATTAACATTACTTATATCCTTTATTAAAAGCAATATATTTGATGAAGAATTAAAAGTATGCTTGAAATGTTGTATGTTTAAGTGATTAGAAAGGACTGAATAATGTAGTCATAGAGTCCCCTTCAAATTATGTATCCTCTTGGAATTAAAATTTCCAGAAAAGTTATTATTTACAAAATTATTGAAATAATCCAAACTACGTGCCCCTTTCTGTATATTATTATAATATATATATATATATATATATGTATAGTGAACTTCATAAATAACGATATTTGTTTCACTTATATATTTGTTTCTCGTGCAGGTTAGGAAAAAATGCAATACTATGTAAAATACTTCTTACATATTTAAGATAATTTATAAGCTACGGTGTTTTATGCTTAATTTTTAAAAAAGGCATGCTTACCTCATCGAAGAAAACCTGCGTTTTCCTAAGTATATGCTTTAGTTCAGTCAGTTCCAAGAAATTACGTTTCAGAGTTTCCGCATTCTGATTAACTTCCCGTAATTCATTTTCTAATTTTTCAAACGTTGCTTCGAGATCTATCATTTCCCTGGGTTGCGGAGCTTCTGGATTTTCCCCAGTATCGAGCATTGGTATACCGTCCTTTTTGATTTCTTTTTCCAAGTATCGTAGCTTTCGTTCCATTTCGTCGCAACGACGCACTTCATTAACGAATTTTCGTTGGAAGGCATTGACATCGGGATTGAGCTGCACAAAACATATAATTAAATTAGTATATGAAACTACTCCAAATGTTATTTCGTTAGGCTTAAACTAAATACGTAATTGGTACAAGAAAGTAGTTATAATTTTAGTTGTGTCATAAAAATTAGTAGTTTTTATACTATGTCATCTATGCGATATCTATATATCTAGCTTCGTATGTGTGCATCAAATTTATTTTGACTCAAAAAAAAAATTCGATTGTAATTATGATTTTTCGATCTTTTTAACGTAAAGAATTAGCACACTTAAATTTGTTCCATAACTTCTAGATATCTTGTATATTTCAATAAATTTCTTTTTCATTTAAATTATTAAAAATTTCGTCTAGTAGAATGTAAAAAGTTGTACAATTAATGTCTCTATTTAATTCGAAATAATCCGTTTGGATTTGTATTTGACCTCATTTTAATCTCCTAATCCTATCAATTAAATGATATTATCGAAATAATCATTTTTGTAGCAAGAAATAAAAAAATATAATGATATTGTTGCTTAACGTTACGTAATTTATAGGATGAAATATTAGTCACTACACGATAAATCAACTTTCAAGAATATTCGTAATAATAAAAATAATTAAAGTATATAGAGAGTTACTGTATTTTTTTAGATTATATCACTGTCAATATTTACAAATATTGATATAGATATAGATAGAAATAAGCAGGTAATCTTATAATACTGTACTCTTTAGCTGTAATACTATATTATTTGTATAATTTATAACCCAGTCTTTTATCAGACAAATCTTATTCGAAAACGAAACTTTGTACAAATTTGCATTGATTGTTTTTACTTATTATTCATGTAGAATTATCCGATTTTCTGTTCTTTTTTTAATTATTACCTTTATTTGTTAATTATTAATAACTTATGTTAATTATGTTATATTATATGTAATCAGGTTTATGATTCCAATTACCTTCCACGATTTCCTACTGTATCGATAATTGGTTAATAAAGAAGAATATGTACCATAAGTACTACATATATCATTTATAAGACTTTTCTTTTAATATTGTATTTGTCCACTTTTTATTTATTTTTATTACTGTACTAAACAAAATATGCAAAAGATTCCCACATATAAATTTTATGAAACATTTTATTAATACTTTATCAAATAACAGAAAAAATACGATGCTTACAAAAAAATTATATCTTTGTAATTACAACATACAACCTGAATTTGCTGGATCGGCATACCTATATGAATCTAAATCAGTTATTTTTAATAAGCAATAACCAAATATGCAAATAAATGACAAATTAATTGTATATAATTTTTATTCCTGTATTACAATATAACTATTCCTACTATCTAAAATGTTATTCATGACTGACATGCTTCAGCTCCTTCTTAAGAACTCGACTTTTTACATTCTTTTGTAAAATTTCGCAAAAATATTTTTCTCATAAGAAAAGGAAATAACTTAATTTTTAATTTAATTCTGTTAGAACTTATATATAGACATAGTAACAAAAAAATGAAATACATCCATTTTATTGAAATGAATATATTTTATGCTTTTCAATAAACTTTCTTCAATAACTTGATCTTACACTTTAACATCAATAAATACAATAATATCTCCATTTATATAATTCTTGAAACTCTAAATATGTATATATTCTTGTTTTATAGTCCTAGTCAAAGTCCTATCATGGAAGAGGGAATATTACACTATTGACACAAAGCCACTTAAATCAACTTCCTTTTTTCTTCTAAGAAAAAGTGACATATAAATTCATATATACAATGTATGCAATACACATATACAAATTCTGTGATTTTGATATCAAAATTTGTAGTTCTTTATATTAAGCGGCATGCATTGTAAATGCTATTCTTGGTAACATAATAGTATAATGCTTAAAACATAAAATCTGAAGTCTGGATATTTTCACAAAAGAATTGGAAGAAATAATCTTCTATTACAACAAAATGTTAATTCTTTGCTAAATATCTTATTCAACGTGTATGTTTTCATTGTTCATTAATTTAAGAATTGAACATTTTTCACAGAAGTGGTATACGGAAATCTCAGAAATATAATTAAGGCAGCAATAAAAAACTTACATCTCGAAATTGGACAAGGCCAAGTTCGCCGAGTTCTGAGACACAGGCATAAGCTGCTTCACTTTGTAAAAAGAGTTGACACAAGGTCATCTGCTCGCTTCGAAAAAGCGATCCCATATTTGATTCTAATAGGAGCCGATATTGTTAGGTTAAAATAATTTCGAGCGTTATAGGAAACGAAACTTTTAAGTAAAACCGAAGGGAATAAGATAAATTTACTAAAAAATCACACTGTTACAAACGCGACCGCATCCACTGAACATTTAACAGAACACCAACTTTCGGATTTCGATTACAGAAGTAATCAATAAGGTAGTCACGAGGTAAGGCATAAATCACAAGTTGAAGGTATGTTGTCGTTGCCACTCGCATTTTTAGTTAACGCCCAGAAACTACACTAGCGACAATCCATAGAGTGATGAAATTAGAAAGATAGGAAACCACTGCTTATAACATAAGACTTGTAAAAAATATGCTTATAAAAAATATTAAGTTTAATGAAATTAAATATCGACATATTACCATTATATGATATTAGACAATTTTCAAATTCAAATTAAAAGTAAGAAGATTCTAAAAAATATTTTATTTCTCATAAGTTAAGTATGAAAACACGTTTTCTACATTATCTACGTGTCTTTTACATTATACATTATACTTTTCTATTATAATCAGTCTCCTACATTACATTCTACATTACCTACTTATGACTACGCAGTTCATGCAATTGTTACTATATGTCAGCACATACACCTGTTACTAAGCCTTCTACGTTAATGTGCTGTATACTCCTTTGTGGTCATATGATCAGTTTGTGAATTGGTATCGAATTTAAGGGAGTGTCTTAATTTTATGGCGATATCTTTCAGAATAAAAATGTTCAAATTATTTTTGTGTTTTGTAGCTGCATTAGTTGCAGGTACGAATTTTATATAATGTTCCAAATGATATTTAAGCTTTAGTTTATATTCAATTAATTAACAAGGTTCAGGCATTACAATTGCTGTCTTCTTGTTACAGTTAAAGCAAGTGGAGATTTTGTAGTTTTACATAGTCCAAATAGTGTTATGTTCAATGGGAATGAAGAAGTGGAACAAAGCTTGCTTAAAGAAGTATTAGCTGCTGCTCTAGGTTTCACTGTCAAACTGGTGCATCTTTAAGTTATCTTTTATACACCCTCATTTAATATTATTTTCTAAATCTTAATCAAAAGAGTATAAAGAAAGTTAGAAAATTAGATGTAGAATTCTATTCTATTAAAGATTGTGAAGCATAGAGCTTGTAATAATTAAAATTTTAATTGAACGTAATAATTTTTGTTATTATAGAGAGGAATATGGAGCGGCATTTCTATCACTGATCCATTTAGACTTCCAGAAGCTGTTGTTGCAGTAGCGATAGAGGGAGTAGATTCTTTGGACATACCAAAAGGAAAAAGATTTCCTTTAAATGTAAATGAAGTCGAAGAAACAACATGGCAGGCTCTCAGAGAACGTCTTGAAGAGAGAGACAATGATAATACCTTAGTGAGGATATCTTTAGGTGATGGTTTGGATGCTGTAAGTATTAGTTTTGACGAAATAATAAATCCTTTTAATAAAATTTTATTATAAATAAGGTTTGTGGACGAATATTCTGATTGAAATTAAAATAATTTTTATTCAATACAAATTCAGCTAGGACAATCTGCTCTTGGAGAATTAAAACCCACCCCCATCGATGAAACATCTTTAAGAGCTTTAAGCCTAGGAAAAGAAGAGGATAAAAAGTTCCTTGAAGAAGTACAATTACTCCATGCTATTGCTAACAAAGCACCTTCGGCGATCAAACCGGATTCAAAGCCTGATATTTATTGGCTTGTTGTATCTTCTTTGCGCCCGATTTTAGATACTTATGGAAGTAATTCAACTGCATCTAGGGAAGCCCTGTCATTGTTGAATAATGCTTTGAATGTCATTCATGATGCATTTATTCAAGCTTATGATGGTCAGGTAAGAATCCTTTATAATATTTCTAAAAACTGTTGATATGTAGATACATTATTTTTATTATATTGTGTAATATACTAGAATCTAATAAAAATTTTAATATTTTTTATTCAGGTATTGATTGTGGCATTCACAAATGATGCAACTAAGGTACATCATATCCGTTCAGTAACTTTAGACAGGCAAAAACGGGATGCTCCAGATACGGTTTGTATTTAAAGTTATATACGTTTATAAAATAAACTCGTAATTATAAATAACAAAGATACGAGTTAAATACACCGTATGAAATTTGGTCAAATTGATTTCTTCAAATTTTGCATATTTCAAAATATCAATTTTCTCTATTAATTCTTCCTACTATAAAGCGACTTTTTTCAAGTCAGGGATCGTAAAAAAATTAATATTGAAAATTAGTGGCTTATATATGACTTTATAAATTCGCAAAATTTGAAAAAGGATCAATTGAAAATCATTTTACATGTTTATTAAATCAGTAACTAACTAATCGATATTTCATAGAAAAATGAGAAGAAACTATATATTTCAGTAAGTGTGTGCATTTATCCAAATATGTTTTTTATAAAATATTACAGTTAATAGACCATGCGTAATTTCATGTATAATATTCAGCAATGTTGATGCTACAAATGTATTGTGCGCAAATAAATAAAACATAGAATAAATTTATTTGATATTAAATACTACTTCTCTCTATGGAACTTAAGATCCGTAAGCAATTAGCAAAAGTGAATAATAAATTACTTCATTTATCTAGCACTTTCGAAAATCTGGGAAGTCGGTATTATGATTTTAAGTTAAGTAAAAACAACATTTGTATAAAATATAAAACAAGATCGTTAGAATGAATATTATCTTTTTTCCAGACATGACCGAATTTATGAAAATATATTTTAAATCTTCTATTTATTTTTGCATGAAAAATAAGTTTATATGCATTTGTACTATCAATACTGCCATATCCTGTAACCATTTATTTAATGAAACAACTGTTTGCATTTATAATGTATGTTAATATCATCTAATATAAACTAAACAACAATTTTATGAAAGGATTTGAACAACACCTTATATATAGCTTTTATAATACATTTGATATATTATATTCTAGCTTTTGAAGAAGCTGTTGATAAAGATGGCAAATTGGATCTACATTTCTCTAACATACTGTACTTATCTGACTTATTTGTTGGATTGGATATAATGAAAATTTGTTGATAGAATAATATTAGGTTCACAATATTAGGATATGACTATTTGTAACACATCCGAAACTAGCTGTGCTCCATGTTGAAACCGAATTTTGTGATGAAAAAATTTCAAACTGTCACTGATAAATGTTTTTAATTTACGTAAATAATGATTTCACATTCGCATTACAAGTACAATAAAAGTTATGTCAGAATATCCAATGATTGTGTCTAACACCTATATATTTTATAGGCTAATAGAACTAAAAATCTAGAATCTGCTTCGGAAGCTAAACGGATGAATAATAGTACAATATTTAATAACAACAACAATAATGATAACTATAATAATAATAATAATAATAATGTGATAAAGGTACGTTCGTATTGTTGCATGAACAGATATTCTATTGAAACTCAACAAGTGTATAAAAGTAGAGATAGCTTTTTGCATGATTTTCAAACATGCTAATGAACTATGCAGATGATATTTATGATTCAAAACATTTCCTTGGTATGTTAAATTACCAAGAAATATTCAACATTTGATTTTCTACAAAATATACAAAAACAAATTTCAAATTAATATATTAATACATTTTCTTTTAACAAACAGAGCACAATATTCATTGAATTACTGATTTTATTAAACTTTTACATATTTATAGGTACTATATAATATTATATATATCGGAACAGCGGGATTACAAATTTCAATCAGAATTTTCCCAATTTTTCATCACAACCACTGATGGTTGTTATTAGCAATAATAATATATTTTGATATTATGAAATGAAAAGCAATGTAGTCAAGCCTTACGCTGACTGTTGCTAGTAGTTGACATTCCTGCACATTAAGTGCTATTAGTTGTTCAATGCCCTTATTAATGACTTCAATCAATGGTGCGAACAAGCGGTCGACGATCACCAGTATTCGCGACGAACTTTTAAATTTATGTGAAATATTTAGTTTCCTAGGAAACAAAACGGATTCATAAAGGAATAGGCAAAAGTATCAAAATGAAAGATAATGGCGACAAATTTATGTTGGTTATCTAGCACGGCATCAGGCGAAACAGGAAAGAACACTTAAGGTTCAATAAACGATAAATTCTGGTTCTGGTTTTGTTAGTTTAACTGGAAGGCATAGGAAATTGTTATTCTCGTGTATTCACGTATTCTTATATTTGTTGATTCTTCTTTTTATTATCTACATATTTGATGATATAACAGGATAGCATAATCTCTCTTTTGTTGCTCGATTATAAAAGTCTACAATATTAGGATTGCTCTGACAATTAGCGTAGGGCATATTCAGTCATTGAACTATCTTACTACGTAAAATAAAATATATGATTTAATTTGAGACGAAGATTAGAAACGAATAATTTTTAGTAAATAGTACATTTTGTGAAAAGACATAATAGATGCCTAGATATTAACTTTCACAGTAGTCGTCATAAGTTCAAACACGATATAAGGAGCCTAATAAAATGTCCACTCTACACAATGTTCACAATATTATCGAACATATACAGAATCCAAAATCGACAACTACTGTGACTACCAATAAATTAGGTTTGGATTAGTTGAGTTGTGCAACAATGTGTTGCTTACATAAACACATGTACTTATAGCAAGATGATCAACGAGATGAAAAGAAAAAGATAGAAGACGAAGAGGATTCGAATACAAGTAATAATAACACTAGCACAAACTACAGTGATATGAATAATTCTACTGCGAATAGCGATACTCGTGATGATAGTGGAATCAGTGAGAATCAGGATATGACTAATATGGATATATATTCCAACACACAAAATATAGGACAGGTATCACGAAATCCCTTAACATGCATTCTAAAATTTTAATTTGCATATTATTTGACAATTTATAATTTATACGCATTTTATCAAACGAAAATTAGGGATACGCTTATTGGAGGAATGTTCGATATGTATCCCCATTTATTTTAGCGATATACTTCAATGTAAAAGAATATTCTTTAGCTTTTATATTTTGTTAGCATACAGATCTAATATTTTACTCGATAGTCGTTTCGTTACGAGATATGTATACAATTTTATGTATGCCTTTGTTAAATTGTGTATGATTTCGATAAATATCCATATGATTCGGGGTGTCTTATTTGAATGAAATAAATCGAGATACTTATAACATGATAAATAAAATTGAAAATTATGAGCAGCTTAAAATTTCGAGTAGAACCTTAGGGCATGTTTTTGACAATGAGTGCCTGAAAGCCGTGCGAGTGCGGATACGGGTACAGAATACGTTGTCACCCGTGGAAAATGCTTTCAAACAAGAGTTCATATTATTCTATATTATTGGACAGTACATTAAAGTATTCCATTAATCAAGAATATTACTTACATTGACACCACATACTTCTTTTACTTCTATGATTTTAAGGTTTATTACTCAACAATCACGCATAACACATCTCATTCTTAATCGCAATATTTAAGGATCTTTTTTTTTTTTATTTCAATTTTTATTACAGTAAAAGGTACGTGTGCGTATCTCGGAGGGCTCTCGGAGTGAATGAATAATTTTGGAAGCTATAAAATGATAAATATAATAAAATGAAATACATTAATATGTAGTTCGTTACGTTTACTTGTTTTATGTATTTAAACCTACAACAAGTCTAATGTAAGCTACTACTACTACGTTAACTACTAATAACTTTACTTTAGTTTTATTTGAAATAAAGCACGTCTTCATTGAATCATTATCATTCAATATGCTACACGTATTTCATACCTAATATACTGACTGAAATATTTTATTCTTAAATTACACGACATTACTAAAAGAGAAACGTAAAACATTTCACATGATCATCGCATAATGAATGTAGATATAATCGTTAAAGTAAAGGATGTACGTGGTTTCAGTTTGCCAAATATTATTCACACGCTTATAAAAATTTATCGAAAGCTTTAGAGTCGCACCGCTTCTTATTAAATGCTTGTTGCCGATAGTTCAGTTTCTTTGGATGTATATTTAATCACATACTCGTGTTTCATGTACAATGCTTCTATCCATTGTTCTATCAATTTCATCGCTTCATTTTTTTAAGTGGCATATATTAGAATTATATTAGCATTTCGCAGGTATTTGAATATTTGAATGTTGATCGTTTAGATTTAAGAAATATTAGAATTTCTTTCTCGTTGTTTCATAAAATGAATACTTCGCGAGTTACTTGTCGAGTTAAGTGAATCACCAGGTAGATAATAATAATATTTCTTAATTATCTTGTAATTGTAATGTTGTTTGATTGTATTATTACTGGGTAAGATGCATGCTGATATTATAATAGAAAAACATAATACGAATAATATCTTAATACGTTTTGTACCAAATAATTTAGTCACACCTACAAGCTAAAATTTTGCTTTTATCGATCAACGTGGTTCACCAATGATCCACGATGTACGAAACGTATTAAATAAACAAAAATATATCATTCACAAAGTATAATAGACACAAAACACAAAATTTTTGTAAAATTTATGTTTACACCAGCTACATTTTATATGATACTAAAAACACTTGTTAATTGCTAATATTACACGATTTAGAACACATTTAATAAATGCATCAATTTTTTTGCAGCTATACTGCTGCAATAATGTGTAATATGTAATATTTTACACATGAAGATTTTTGTTCCAGGACGTAACGATTCGCTCGCGCTCGAAAGACTACACGGAAAATTATCCCATTATCTTTAATATCCTCTTATGGTTTGGAGTTGTTTTTGTCTTTTCACTGTTTGCTATTTGCAGTACGTAATAATTTTTCGTTTATTATCATTATTATTTTATCAAATAATATATACAAGTATTGTTTTAACTTTGATTTATTACGAAAACAGTTGCCATTTCGCAAATGGATCCAGGCCGAGATTCTATAATATACAGGATGACTTCTAATCGTATGAAGAAGGATAATTAAATGTAAATACAAGCTAAACATATAATAATGAAGAATGTTCTGCATATAATCTGTACTTAATTTATTGATGATTCGTATGATATGCATCTAAAATTTCACTTCGAATCGATGTGGTATCATTTTGTATCCTAAAGATGTAACGAATCACTATGATATACTCATATGTAAAATGTGTATTTGTAAACGGTTAATCATTAATATTAATCGTTCAACTTAGTGTAAACAATGTCTGGTATTCTTTGTTACATATTACATTTAACCAATAAACGATTACTAAATCGTACTCGTAGAATAACAATAAAAATGTTCGAAGTAGATGAAATTTGTCATAAACGAGTACAAATAATAGCAGAACATGTATGCAAATGTGTAGTTATATAAAATAATGTTACGAAAGTTAAGTTGAGCTTTTTTTTACCTAAAGTAACGAATAATTATAAAACAAATCGTACCATATTATATAATGACCTATATAATTAACAAATTTTGAAATTTGAACTTTTTTTAAATATTATGAAAATTTGTATCGAAAGAATCAATGAGTTAATCTGTAAATTTTTATCTGACAAATATTAAATCGAATCATACGGTACTGATTGGTAATCTTGATTTTCATAAATCGGTGTTATCTCGCGAAGCGATATCCTTTTCATACATATACAAATTTTGTCTAAGAAACTGCACATATTTATTACACAAGAAACAGTTACCAAATATATTATGTCTTTAGCGAACTTTATCTTATAGGTTTACTTTGTGATTGAAATTAGTTTGTACGATCTCGCATTTGTATCAATTTTCACTTAAAAAATTTTGTTAGCTCAATAACAGCATTTTCATGAAAATGAAAGCTATAATAAGCCCGTGTCAGTATACATATAGATCATTCCATAGGAATACTGTATTAATATAATATATAAATAATGATGTATTATAAATTAATATATATAACAGACAAACAAAAGATTTTTTTACAGCTTCTTTCTTTGATTAATTAAGAGTTTATTGTGCATTGTATATTAAAGAAAATCCCCCTTTTCCTGCTCCATTTTCCCTGCGGTAGTAATATACTTTGCAAGCCAGTCATAATTCGTAACTCGTGACATTTGTGTATTTTATGTCAGATGACAACAAGTGGAGATTTTCAGTATGTATATATTAATCGTGAAACAACGTCGCTAATTACTGGTTTAAATCGTTCCACGATGATTCACAATCTTCTCGATCATAATTGCATCCAATCACTACGCGATACTAACATGAGTACATAATATGATCTTTTGTTCTTTTTGTTTCCTCCGAAGTCAACTAATTGCAAAAATCATTCCATGTCAAATCGATCGCTTTAATACTCGATGCCTGAGATTTTCTTTAAGGCGGAGCATGTTGTAGCTTATATCATATGATTAAAGTTATCAGTTTTTGGTGACTTTTACGAAAGCCACCAGCATAAAAGAATTTTTATACCCGTAATTATTACACGTAAAACATTCCTTTCTTTTTAATTACAATTACAAAAGATTATTCTTCAAAAGATTATTCGACTCATTTTACGAAGCTAAGAAAAATACTTTTACTTTACAATGTTGATCCCTGATTCGCCTCTAAACGCTCTGTTAAAAAATTTGAAAAAAATATTTTCATATTCGTGGACTTTTTTTTCCTTACGAATTACGCTATCTTGCTTTTTAATCACACTTCGAAATTGTAGTCATAACAGACAGAGATAGCGTATAACGATTCGAGTAAGCGCAAACACTCGTCTACGATAAACTCGGAAAAATCGAATGTCCTTTAGCGAATAGTTTAAAAAAACAAGATCCAAGCTACGCTCACAATCGGGCGAATATTTTCAGCCTTTTTTTCCGTTCTATCCTTTTCACCTTTGATATATGTTCTATAGTATTAGTCTATTCCATCAATCTACCGAAACCTTCAAAGAAACGTTTGTCGACACAGCACTGACATTATCGATATTCTTATACGAAGTCTCGTAACTTTGAAAGTTTCGAATATCTAAACTGAATAGTAATCGACTAATTCGAACATTAAAATAATTTGACTATTTTAGCAAGCTCGAGAGAATTCAATCTAGTCGAACGATTTCGACAGTTTAAACGTCCGAATAATATAATAGGTCGAAGTTAGATTGTTAAAACAATAAATTTTATTACAAGACGCAAGAACAGAGGTTACCTTGTGCCTCTCCACTGTACGTTCTTGAAGGTTTAGCCCCCACCTTCACGATCCCCACTCGAATATACTTTTAGTTTCCCACCAAACTATACACCTGTCGTTACAGGTAAGAAGGAGCAGTGGTTTCTGTCACTTACGTTGAATCCGGCTTAATGGATGTAGGGTAGTGTTGATTTGCAAAGTTTCTGTCACACATGTGTCAAGTTTTGTTATTCGAAAATTACAATAGTTGTTTACCACGTGGTTCGTCATCGTTCAGGCATCTTTCTATAAGTGAATTTCAAGCTGCTTTTGTGAAAATACTTATCATTTGAATGAACAGCAGAGAGAAAAAGGACTCATGTTCCTTTATTTTCTCGTCCTTCGTAGTTGTTTTTGTTGACTCTTCCTTTCGTTGGTAATATGAAAACAATTCTGTGAACCGGCAATCTCTATGATAACTGTTACGGCCAGTGACGAGGAATATGGTGATTTTAAATGCAAATTTCCAGAGATATGGTGCAAGGTATTGTGTTTACAGCTGTTAATATGATTGAAAGGAATAGGATCAATTTAATAATCTTTTAACAATATCGTGTGTTTCTCGAAGAATCGAATGAAGTATTTTATTCTATATTACGATGTGTTATGCGTAGAGACAAGCATCGATGAAAGAAAAATAATGGGAATGGTGTAAAAACCATTTTACGAATCACATTTTCAAGGACGAGATAAAATTATTTCCACCAAATTAAATCCCGTTAATAGTATTACGTCGTATCTTTGAACTACTGTATTCTAATGTTGAACGAATTTTCAAGAGCACTATCAGTACATTTTTATGAAATAAAATTGTTTGCACAGCAGGAAGTCAATCAAAACATTATTGATTTTAATTAAAACCGAGCTATAAATTGAAAACTATCAATAATATGCTATATCACATCTTTTGACTATTGAACTTTAACGTATTCGAGAAATATGTTAGCAACAAGGAAAACTATAAATGGAATTCATTGATATCAACGTTGCAAGGATCGAAGATAAACTGATGGATCGACGAAAGAATTAAAAGTATAATATCGATCAACAGAATTTTCCACGAACAGTGTGATTCTATACTCTTAAAGAAGAATATCGGATAAAACTAGCAAAAGAAATAATCTTTATTATCCAGTTGCATCTTCGTGTTCTTTTGTCGTCGCATATCTTTCGACAGAATATTTTACTCGTAATTGAATACAATCAAACAATCAGGCCGCTATTGTCTAAGAGAAACGTAATTGTTGCTTTACATATAAAACATAGAAGAGATAAAGATGACTTTTGAGGAAAATGTGCGCGCATTTCGAGAAACAACTACGATGTTATCAACGATGCGATATCTTTGCTGGCCATCTGTATCTTCAAGAAGCCGGAAAATCGGAGTTCGTAACTTTGGCTTTACGTAACACAGTCTGCGACGTCTAGACTCTTTCAAGGTTATGCTATGGCCCGCAGGAAGTGCTGTGTTAATGTGCCTGGGATTATAGTATCATAACAAGAGTTCAGATTAACAGTAGGTAGCTTTCTTTGTATCAGTCGCAATACATACTCGGGGAAGTGATTTCCGCATAGATTCAAGAATTACCACAAACCGCCAGAGCGATACATCAATCTACGTATGTTTAATAAAAATAGCGAGTAATAATGAGACACGAATCTGCGATATTACTTATTCTGGTTGAGCTCTAAAGGTCAAGCAAGAACATTGTAAAACATGTGATAGAGTTTGTTAAAAGAAAATTTGTATTCGTTAGGCCGTTGCACATCCTGTGAAAACAAGCATTCAAGTCTACTTCATTTTGTGCACGTTAAACACATTATGCATGTTAAATAAATGAAAGAAGAATTCCTATTCCGCGCGTGTAGGTATGTATGATTTATGCGCGTTCCACGTTTTCACGTGTAAAATAATTGACGCGGCAAATATTCTAGTTACACGTGGAATTTGTAACACGGGAGATTACATTGTAATCTGTTATTTTCATTGAATCACTAGTCGATTAAAATCGGAACATCTCAACCGTTGCAAAACAGTATAACTCTTATTGAAAACATTCCTAACGTTTTAAACGAAGAAAGTAATTGTTATTAGGAAAGAAGTGATTAAAGGAAGTGAAAAAGGATATGTGATAAAGAATCTCGTGGGCAATTGTGAGTTATTGACGTCAAAGATATTATCGCTAGATATCGAAAACAAGAAGTTAGAAGGGACAGTGACGATTATTTGTTCCCCAAGTGCCAGAATACGGATCTACAATTATTCAACATCTGATAGTACAGCGATGAGCGTCAAAATCGTCGTGAGTGTGACGGAGATTGCAGACATGAGTTCTAAGGATCGTTACGTGATCGAAGGGGTAGGTAAGTCTGTATCCAAAATGATCACCATTATCTTTATTAAATATTCTTTTAATAATATTAATTGCTTAAACAGATTATGTGTTTTATGAGTTTAATATATGAGCATAATTATAAACGCAATATTTCATGCCTACACTCGGATGTAGATTCGGGTTAGTTATGTTACGCTAATTATCATAATTATTTTTAAATGATAATTGAAGAATAGATTCGGCAATTTAATCTTGTAAAAATAGTCTGCACAAGAAATTAAAAAAATAAAATTTCTCTTTTATGTTTAACAACGATATTTCAAAATCTAAAAATAATATGCTTGTAGATATTTCTTCTCTGTATTTTTAATACTACGACACAATACATGAACTTTTTAAATTTGTTATCCTTTGTTATACGTTGTTTTATAAATATGACGATTATCTTTCGTTAACACGATTCAATAGATATATCAACATTAATTGATATGTTTATTTACATTTTCAGAACATAAATTCTCGTCTATGAAATATTTTGTGTTCTTTTCTTATCTCGAGACGATTATTTTGTAATACTTCTGTCGCTCTTTTTTTATATAATTTGTTTGTAATGATTAATGTGAAGTAGTAACGTATTTCAAGTATTTGCGTCGAATATTACATCGTTAACTTACCGCCCTGCGTTTAGGTCACTGGAAAATTTCGGCATTCAATTATAGCACTGGAAAATGCTGTGTATCTATGTATCTTTGAAGATTTTTATGTCAGACAAAATTAATAAAAGGAACATACTTTATTGTTTAAATACAAATGTTCTAGATCGAATAATGTTTTCACCTATTTCTCTCACAATGATTTCCTCAGTTGAGAAAAATTTTCTCAGTGAATAATTTCCTCCAATTTTGTTTTTATTTGCAAAAAACGTAACAATGAATCACCTGATATCATTAAGCGTACTAGTTTATATAAGAAACAGAATTACTTGGAAGATATTTGTAATATTCCTTATTTTAAACCAGAGTTTCTAATTAGTTTAATACCGTAGTATCTATACATACGTAAAAACCAGAAATATGGCTATCGGCAGTTTTCAAGTTTAAACTTAATTACTAAATCATATCTGTTTTCCATTCGATTATTCTATGCAAATTATATGGTCTCGTTGTAAAATGGACAAAATTTAGCTTATCTAAATTATTGTTGATAAAGTAGCATGTTATTTCTGCCATAACAAAATACTTTTCATGGTTGCTAAGAACACTTAAATGTCTAAAAGTCTGTCCAAGGTAATAAATTCGTTATTGTTCGCTTTTAGAAAAAATCCAATTATATCTGCCTTAGAACATTTGAGTTATAAATGAATTTAATGGCAGTATCAATCATTTGGAAATACTAATGGTCAGGCGATGACTATTATATTATATAAAATATTAGGTTCTCCGGAAATTTTCTTTCGTTTCATAAGGTGATAATAGATGAACAACAATTTCTGTTTTATATTATTTTATTGAATTAGGTGTGACCCATTTCGTTCTATTTCTATTACTATGTTCATGCATAATTCAATAAACTAATATAAAACAAAAAATATTGTGCGTCTATTATTTCCTTACAAAACGAAAGAAACATTTCGGACAACCTAATAAAATCTAAGAAAAACGTACAGTCAGTGTCAGAAATCTTCGTACATTCTCTAAGAAGGTCATTTTCATTTAAATTGAACATACATATATGTATAACGTCGTATAATAAGATATTTATTTACACATATAAAACAATGATAAAATAGCTCTTATAACTCTGCAGTGTAATTTCATTTTAGCATTTTGTTTTGATAAAAATGACCTTTTTATGGAGTGTAGGAACATTTTTATGGGTGTTTGTGTATGAACAAAAAACTACGGGTTTCGTATAAATCATTTTTTTTATAACCATTTACGTCAAGAAATGCAGAACATGCACATGACAGCAACATTTTGCATAATTAATGGTAACCTGGACAATTTTTTAATGTCGTCAATGGCCTTTTATTTGCCTTGCAAGCAATGGTAATCGCTGGTTGCGCGTGACTTGCGCGTGATTATGGACTTGTCCCTAAGGCGGTTAAATTCAATGATTAGGGTGATGTACGCAATTGGTACAATCGACAATTTGTTGCAGTGCTTATGGTGTCAAACTTTTGAAATATCGACTTACCACGCTGTTGTCAAAGAGTCGTACAGTTTGAGTGATCTAAGAATGATGAATATACCATGGGTATTATAGAGCTTAACTGGGACTTGCTTATTACAGTGTTTAACCGATCTTGCTGCGTAGAATCAGCGATGAAGTTATGTAACGGTCTTCTAAAAGAATGTGCCCCCAATTCATGCCACTTTCGTGCTCGAAAATTGGGCTGAAAACGCGGATTGCAAAGTAAACGTGCCTGCTTTTCATATAAGAAATCAGTTGTCCTGAACAATTGAATGAACCCATAACGTACTCGAAAAATTCAACGAAGTTTGGATAACTGCTGTCGAATATTTCATTTTCTAACGATAAAGCATAGAATTAAAAAGTAAGAAAAGTAATAAATCAACAAATCAAATAGAAAACTGTGATTCTGTGAATTGTTAATTACAAAAAGAATAATTTGCATATTCAACGGTTTCATTCGATCTGCTTGTACATTTCTCCATTTAGAAATTTTTAGTAGGAAAATTTAATTTTGAAAAAATCGTAGACATTCGTGGCTGTCACTTATTGTTGGCTATCATCTGGCTGTTGTCTACATTTTATGGGGTTGTTTGATGAAGGCCAAGTATACTATATGGTGATGTGGCGTTCAACGATAATTACAATGTTCAATGTACTGCAATTTAGGTATACTGACGTGTCAGGGTCATTTTTCGAGCAGCAATCGAGGGAAATCGTTTCCCTTGATGCGTACTTGAATGTTTTGCCTCGTAAAATTACTTGCAAGATTGAAATTTAAGAAGCTTAAAGATAATTCTCTTAAGCCATTATCCTGCTAATGTAATAAAAAACACTCTAGCAGGGATTATATTAGGCTATTTAAGGGGGTATTCTAGTCTAGAGGCATGAATTTCAGGCAGTTTTTGAAGCTCTGTACAAACGAAACAAAAAATATTATTACTATCCATCTTTTTATCATTTGCTTATTGATATTTTAAGATTACATAAAAAATTAACCGAAAAAAACCCAAAATTCACAAGGTTATGAGCTGGCAATGTGAGGAGCCCCAAGAAAGGGAGTCCTGGCGTGCATGATTTCTATCCTTCTGGTCATGTGAAGTAAAAAAGCCGAACGGATTCTTAATTAGTATAGATGCGGCTATAGCATGAACCTTGAAAAAGTCAAAAAAATATTTTTTCATAAAACGGTGGCCGTTTGAAGAAAAATTTTCCTTTTTGGCATGTTTTTTGGCAATTACGAATTTTTTAAAAATAGTAAAATTAAAAATTTTGATCTGAGCGTGGTTGAGGCGATAAAGGAATGTATAAAGAACATCCACACCAAATTTCAAATAAATGGGTTTATTAGAACTTGAGATATCGTGCACGGCAACTCGAAAAATGTAGTTTCGAGAAAAACGCGTTTAAAGTTTTGAAACAAGTTTCCGAAAATTTTACTCATAGAATGGTACAGCATATTTACATATTTTTAATCGGCGATTCCTGCTCTATACAAGAAACCTTCCTCTACTTCAAAATGTTCATTCTTCGAAGTTCTTTTATGGAGACGAGCAGTCCTGGCTTCCTTTGATGCCTCTGAAGCTCGGAGTTCAGAGCTCTCGATGCGAACTTCTCGCCTGACTGTGATCACACGAGCTTCTGGGCCAATCGTGATTCCCATGACACTTAAGATTTTTAGTATGGGTATAAAACCTTTATTAAAAATACATACTGCGAGGAAAGTGGAAATTTGAATTGTCTGCGTTCCTGCGTGGGTATGCTTCGGAGCAAAAGTCCATGTTAACGAATTTTGCCATTCATTATTATTCTGGGTTTCAGAACCCAAACATTGTTCCAACAAATTACAAATACATTAAAAAATAAAATACAATATAAAATACAATAAAGATTTTATGAAGGTATTCATACGCAGGTACTCGGGCAGCATCTACCGTCTACTGTTTATTTGTTCCGGTCGGACCGGAGTAGATGCCGCGTCATAAAATTAGCTGTAATTCATAAAATAATTGAAATTTTGAAAAACTCTTTTAAGGGTATATTCTTGAATGTCTAAACTTTGGAAATATGAAAAAGAAAAATTCTTTTCAAATTTGTAGACTGGAATACCCCCTTAAGATTATCCTATGTCCACAAATACTTTGAACAGAAGCATTGAAAAAGTTTCTGATTCAATTCTTTAATAATATTTCTCGAAATATTTTCATTTTGTTTTACGGTTAAAGATCAATTCGAAATCAATAATATCTTGTTAAAATTCAGTGGTTCTAATTTAATAAGGTATAACGATGATATTGAATCGATTTTCAATTTATTAAAATTCAATGATTCGAATTTAATGAGGTATAATGATATTGAATTGATCTCGAATTGATCTACGATGTTGCGGTTAAAAAGAAGAAGTACGCAAAAAAAAAAAAGAAAAAAGAAAGATAGGCAAAAATCGATATGTATTCACTCAGGTCTTATCAAATACAATGCATTTCCACAGAAACACATTTTGGTAAGATCAATAAATAACAAGTTATTCTAGGTGGCAGACCTTGTTGACTCACTCTGCGTAAATATCTCGTAAATCATGAATTTTTCGATTATGTTAGATGTTCGTATACAAAAATTTGAAAGAACTGATTTATGTAAAATGTACGTTTGATGGATGAAGATCAAACTTTTCCTTAGCTTCTGACTGTTGCAAATCATCTATATATGGTATGAAAATACTATTTCATTAATATAAATAATATTATGTAAATAGCGTTATAAATAACATGATATAAATAAAATTATTTACACAATATCAATATTATTCGTATTATATCGCTTAAATACATAATATGTAAAACTACATACACGTTGTTCAAGCGTAGTAAGTGTTGATCTTCGATGAGAAACGCATTGAACGTAAGTACGTTTCCACGCGGAAGATTTTTTGGTGAGTGAAGGTCCTCGAATGCTACTTTTTCTTTTTATCGAATCGAACGTTATACGTGTGTACCGAGACGTTTCCATTCGGGCCAAACCAGTTCCGGTAGGATATTATACATCGCGTGTTCCACGTAATTGCAAAATACTGCCTGCTTTATAGAATACCAACAATAATTACGAAATTTATTATTTCACAGGAAGGACAAATTTTTTGTAAGCCATTTCATTAAATTTCTTAATTTAATTTCCAAATTTCTACCGGTTTCAGAATTCGGCTAAATCCAAATGGAAAGCCAATATTAAAGACAAAATAAAAGAAAGTTATAGCATAAACTAGAAAATGATATAGCTGCGTAATTATTGCATGCTTGATTCTGCAAAGTGTACGATGTATTTTACTTTTGTTTATTAATGCAAACACAATAAGAAATATCATCGTGATACAACGATTTTGATGAAATATTGCAGATTCATAGTGTAGCTGAAAATAATTAACACGTGTCTTTTTTATCGGCAATTGTCTGCGTTTAAAAGATGAGAAGAACGGTCGGAAAATTCAGGCATTCGGGGAAGTGGTGTTCTCTGAAAGCAGCTATGATAGACATTTTACTCGCTTGATTTACGTTATATACTTCAATTTCTTAACAAGGCTAGGAAGTATTATGACTACGTTGAAAAAAGGAAATCCTCGTGGTACAGGAAGTCTGGTTACAGTTCATTGGAGGTTACTTACTCCTAAGTATCTCGTTGATCAATTTCTTAAGCTATGAAGGATTAGCAAAGAGATATCGCAAGTTTGCAAGGCAGAAAAGGCGGCCAAACTGTGACACAACATTAGGTTGAAAATTGAAGGACTGTTTCAATATATAATATGTAAGTCATGTAAAATAAGAAGTTTACGTCGATAACTACTTGAATTTTTATATCAATGACTTGACTGATGCGAGCAAGTATAGAAACATCAAAGCATATTTTACATCAAGTAAATAAAAATACAACTACGCGTACTCAACTTGTGCAAAATTACAGAATTATTAAATTCTTGACCAAGTATTGTCGACATTCAAACTGTTGTAAACTTCGTGAAAAAAAAATCGCATGACAATCTGTCTGGTCTCATTTTAAGGTTTGAAGCTTACTCTGATGTTTTTATATCGTATAACGAGCGGGAAAGTGAAGGTACTTTTCTTTTTCGAAAATTTGACATTTTCAAACGATTGTACGGAGTTTGCAAAATTTTCTTCGGGATTCGCTTTAAAATGCCTTCGTAAAGCAGAGTCTGCCCTTTACGATGACCTTAAAAAACTTGATGTACGATTTCTTTTTCGCCATTTTATCGCACTTTAAATGAAAAGTCGAGCTGCCGGCATTGGAGTAATAATCCAAGGTACACCTCGAGGAGGTTGCACGGTCAGACTTGTTCCTTGTGTGTAGCGTATTTAATGCGTGTGTTAACCGTGTAACGTGTGTATAATGCGTAAGCTTAGGCTGCGTTAGGGTGTTTGTTTAATGTGCGTATTGTGTATGTTTAATGCGTGTATAGTATAAAGAGGATTCCACGTTCGATTCTGTCAGAGTCTTCGGGCTCGTCAGGTTCTTGTTAAATGCACTAAATACACAATAAACACACGTGTAGAAACACGAGATACAAATCCGACTGTGCAAAAATGTATAAAGTATTCAAAGTAGAGTACCTATTATAATATTTAATAAATCGAAAAAATGTCGACTTGCATGTAATTTGCATTAAACATCCCTTTATTTTACTTTACGTTATTTTGCTTTAACTATTTTATATATTTTTGCGTATTGCGTACATTGTGTACACGTTTGTACCATTATAAATTTCTGCAAATGGAAACATCCGCGATCTCCTAACGAGGAATTAGTAGGATTATAGGAATCCGAAAGAGTATTTATAGTCAAGTAAATAACAGTTCGGATTGATCAGAAAAATAAATAGCAATGATGTTTCAAAGTACGTCTAGTGCGTGTCTAATGCAGACAAGAATCCTTGTCCTATTCTGTCAGAGTCCTCAGGTTCTTGCTAAACGTACTAAACACGCACACATGAGATACAAGTCGGACCGTGCAGCTTGCTCGTGGTGTATCTTGGATTATTCTAATGCCGGTGACACTTTTTTCCTTCAGAGTTCAATAAAACTATTGCAAAAGCGGTATAACAAACGAAAAAGTATCTTCACCTCTGCGGTCATAGAGAAAAATGAACGCAGTATTTCAAAAGAGGAAGTCTTGCACTTTAAAATAAGGCATATTGTTACATGATATTTTTTCAAGAATTTATAACAGTTCGAATATCGACAATTTTCCAGGGAAAATCTTTAATGGCTAATTACATATATTGCACAGCCTATTACATATAATAGTCGATGCGAGTGCATACAGTCAATGAACAAAAAGCATGATCGTTTTAGTCAAGCTTATTTAAGTTTAAGTAACTCGAAGTAAATGACTCGACTAATAAAAATGAACGTAGGTATTTCAAAGGATACTTTAAGTCAAGTAAAATAAGATTATACTCAATGTGTAATTTCAATTTGATTGTGATATATAATCTATTATTATGCTTGACGCGATTTTAAACAATCAATTAAAAAACAAAGAAAACTGCATATTAATAGAGTGATGTCAAATCTATTTGAGTACAAATGATTTATTTGTTCATCATTCCTTTATTTATTTATCACTCAGCGAGTGATTTGACTAATGAATAGATTGCGGATGTTTATACAATTGCATATTTTTACGAACATACCTAAAGAAATGGAAGATAGAAATTTTAATTAGTAAAGACTATAAATAAAACTTCATTAGTCGCTAAAGATGCAAAAATGTGTAAAGTATCCAAAGTAGAATATCTATTATAATATTTGATAAATTCTTTACATTACTTTACTTTAACTATTTCATATATTTTTGCATATTGCCTACATTGCGTACGCGCTTGTACCATTATATATTTCCACAAATGTAAATACCCGCAATTTATTAATAGGAAAATAGGAACCTTTATATTTATAGTTAAGCAAATAACAGTTTGCGTTGGATAAGAAAATAAATTGCAATGACGTTTCCTGCTCTGAATTACATTCGGAAATCAAACGAGAAATCTTCGTTCACTCTAATTATAAATAGAAACAGTCAGTAATGATATTTTCCGGATGATTCATCCTTTGTTTGCAGTTGTAATTTTTCAAATGGTTTCTTCTTATGTAATATTAAGTGGAATATACGCTTTAATCCGTGTGGATGAGCGAATATTAACGGATTCTATAAAACAACGATGTAACTTTTCCAATCTATTGACGTTACTAAAAGTTCAATTCATCGTGATAGATGATATTTCGCGAATAGGCAATAACTAATTACGTAGAAGTCGTTACGTTGACGTAAATTTCTTGCGTTGATACAACGAACAGTTTAATACGTGATAAACCATGGCAGGGCTATTTGGAAGCTATGAGAACTGGCTTATTATTCTTAAATTGTTAGGTCTCATGTACCTACCTTATGTACGTGTAAGTTCGTACGTAATCTTATTAGCTAATCACGTGCACAATTCGTGCACAACGATCATGAGAGTAATTATGACTGTTGACTTCACATCTTGCATATTTTGTTTCACATGTACCATGAATACGATTTACGTGTCTGTTGAAAAATAAGACTAATGATTCGAAAACGTTGTACGTGCATTGTAAAAGTGATCTTGATTAGTCGATTTTCATAAATTACCAATATTTTACACGTTCGCGAAAGAAAATGCAGGGAGGAAACTATTCGTATTTTTTCAACGTTCAAGCAACTAATAAGCATAGACAATTTTAATATGAATTAAATAACGTTTAGTATGTTCTATAAAATTTCTATAAATTCACGAGAGTAATAAAGATTTCATAAAGGAAAGTGAGATTATTGTGGTTTTTTTGTAATTACAGATTCGTTCCAATAATTCAATTATTTGTCAATCGTGATGTTATCGTGATGTATTCTCCTTATAGCTTTATTTTTCTATTTTTACGTGACAACGTGTGTCATATATTCGTGTCATATATTCTATAGATATCGAATAGCATCGAAGAGACACTATACTTTGTGAACTTCAAATTTATATTGATAATTGTTTAATATATATAAACCTCGATAAACAAAAAAGGTTTATACATGTCAAAGAAACAAATACATAAAACGCGATATTTGACTTCTTTTTTGACATTTTTCCCACGCTTTGTTGGCTATCTTTTGATTAAAGTACATATTTTAAACGGGAGTTACTGAGAAATGTCAACCGCCAAAGCACGAGGTATTATATTCTCTAATTACCCAGATAAGAAAAGCAAATATGATGTGCATAAATTTGATAGACGAATCTTCAATTCAGTACAAAACGAAGTTTGGAAATAAAATAACAATTTTTAATTATTCTTCAATTCTAATGTCGCTGATTCAGAAATTCCATATCAAAATACGGAAGAAGTATTGTTTGCACATTTGCAGAAGAGTTTTCTTTTTGGAATATATTCAATTGTTTCATGCATATCCACGGGAAAAGAGATAATAATCTTGTAACTTCGAAAATAAATGAAACCATTCATAATACTATGTCTATTGTAAAAACAATGGTATTTAAATCATCATTCTCTTTGTTTCCCGAGACACTAATGGACATAGTCACCCAGAAAAATCATTGTATACCTTATAGAAAGAATATCTTTATTTAGGAATATAATAATAGTTTTGTAACAGTCGTTAGTACCGATATTGTTTGCATTCGATTTGATACTTTTGGTAAAATCATTATTGAGTATTTGTGTCTTTCCTAAAAAATGTTAAAATCATTTTTCAAGAGTTGGGTATTTATCTTACCAAATGACATTGGGAGACTTTTCACTGACTCAACAGAGTAATTTACATGTTAATGCGACTCTATACCAGGCAATATAAATTGAGCAATACAATCCGATAATCTTACAGCTTTAGATACATAGCAGAATGATTAGATACATGTAGAATGTTCGTGTATAATCTACTGAGGATTTCGGCGAGATAAGATAACCGGGGAAAATAATTAGGTTTTATGAAGTATAGTTTTTTATGTATATGAACAATAAAGATTAATTACACAGTCATTAATCTTGTGTAAGACGTTTAAATTACTATTTATTGGTATGCATATTTTATAACTGAAATTGAAAATGTTTAGAAACACTAATTAAATAGACAACCTATCAAAATACATCAAATAAAGTACTTGTATTAATATCTGTTATATAGCTACAATACTAATTGCTGAGTTATTTGATAATTATATAGGATTTCGAATATACATCGAAATATAGAAAGAGATAAATATTATAATATAATAATTATTATAATATAATAATAAATAAAATATTATAATATAAAATATATATAATATAAAATTATAAATATAAAGAGATAAATTAGTTTTATTACTATGATACTTAACAGACAGAATAAAAGATAGTCATAGGTTTATGAGGTGACTATAAAAGCTTATTTATATAATTTCGCAATACTTTTAAGACGAAGATCAGATCGTTCGGCTTAATTTTAATGTTATTGAGAAGATAACGATTTATATTACCTCCATAAATTTTAAATAAACAGAAATTTAACTCATTGTTACACCTGTATCTTATTGTTTATATAACAAATATTTATTAATATGTTTTTATGGTAATAAGCTCCTATTTCTTTTATTTCCACATATATTTTAATAAAATTCATTTCGAATAGGAGAAAGAATTATTTGACTGAATTGGATCGTTAAATAATATAATATTTATTGTTAATTGATATAATATAATAATAATAAATATAAATTGATAAATTAGGAATATACGTGTATAATTTTCTCAGAGGCCAAACTGGTCAAATCCATGTTTCGTTTCCCCGATTTCATTACCAATGTACGTACATGATTAATGTTTAATTGTTAAAAAATAAATGACTTACTTCCACAAGTTCATTTATCCCAAAGAGGTCATACAAATCATAATAAACAAGATAAATTTTGAAAAATAATCATCACCTTTTTCTATTTCTTAACCTTGAGGTTGTCAATGTGTGTCTTCTGAGTGGTTCATATATCAGATACATGATACGATGATCTTTCAATTTACAATTTTAATTTCTTATAAAACCGGTCGTGCAGTACAATTAATTTTAGAATTTATGAGAAGTTCCCATTTTTTGGAAAAAATTCAAACATAACATGAATATACTACGCGAGACTAATTTAATTCTATCTTACGACACTTTTGTTTATCCTATCCAACTGTTTCAAAACTATTGCCAGTCATGTGAAACATAATGTATATTCATAACATATGTTTGATACATCTTATTATTTTTCCTTGCTGTTTACTCGATACATGATTAATGCATAACATTCCATACGCATATTATGTACATTACATAGTATGTACATAAGATCTATGATCAAAATCCATATCCGTTCAATCTTTATTTTAACTTAATAACTCAGATAACTTATCAGAGTTATTTTATTTTTGTTATCAGTCATTTGAGTTATTCTCTTAGACATATTAACATTAAAACTGGCATCGTTAAACATCCTTTTTATAATAGTATCTATTATTAATCGGGACGAAAGAATTTTGCAAGGAAGAATGAAATTACAAAAATCTATACTTTCCATATTATGCGAACTATTTATTGAATTATTTATCTTTTGTAAGAAACATATTTTCTGTGGTCCTACGCGTTGAAATTTCTAGCCCGCCAGCAAAATAATAGTTGCGTTTTGGTTTAATAAAATTTTGTCTTGACTATTATGGAACGCATTACGATAAATTCGTACATCTTTTAATTTTAATGTTTTTTGAACACTCAAACTTACAAATTATTAGATCAAACTTTCAAGCTTCTAAATTTTCAAATCTTTAAGCTTTTAAATTTTTTATTTTGTATTGTGCACATCGCAATAAAGCTTATATTCTTCCATCGAATTACACAATGAATTATGAATTTACGTCAGATATTAAGAGAAATGTAAAAAAGAATGTAAAGAAATGTATTTAACTTAGAGTTTAAACAAAATACAGATAAAATTCGCTGTCTCTCGCTTTTCCCCTAATTTATTCCTAACCACATCCCGAAATTTTTTCCTAACCAGGAAAAAATTTCTGTTTCACTTTTTTTACTCGATTGCTACTCATATGCATGTTTCATATTTTTACTATCTATTAGATATACATTACTCGAAAGCACAAAGTACGCTTATACGTACATTTATTTTTTGCGTTACAAAGAAAATCGGCGGATACACTTGAAAATAAGAAATTTTATACCAAAAGAAATGTTTTATAGCCCAGTTCTATTAAATCTATTATCGGTGATACGCCTTGATAACTATTATCAACCTACTGATCTGATTCTTCAATATCGTAAAAGCAATAATCTTACAATTTTTAAACCGAAGTAACCTATTTTCTCTAAGATATTATATACGGAGAAAACCAGAGGAAATGTACTTTTATTTTATAATATTTTGTTTAATATAGATCAATTACTCACAAAGTCATTATAGACGATTAAAGTGGTCAGTTTGGAATGTCTGTGTTTTAGCGAGTTTCTGTTTAATAAAAATAGATAAGATTAAATATTTACTGGAGATAAAAAGTAGATATTGCTCAACAACTTAACTATAACTAAATAGCAAATAATTATTTAACATAGAAAGATGACTAGTATCTGTGGCATATACATGATATTGTATTCAAATCGAACATCTAGATTGTTTTCTGTTATTGAACATATGAAAGAATAATTAAGAGGATCTATATCATGTCATTGAACTGGTCTTCCTACGGACTTAGCAGCGCACATTATAAAGCATCGCATTATAATAACAGATGTTGACATGTAAAGAAATGTAGATGACCTTGGAATAATCTTTAAGACGACCTTGTTATGGAATTTTTCTTATTATCACCAGATGTAAGTCTTAAAATCATATAAAATTCACTTAGTCGCATTTTTTTTTATCTTCGGCTGATATAATTTAGATATTGGATTCGACACATCCTGTAAATACGAAAGAAACTCATTTATACATTATATTGGTAGGAAATCTTGGCCAATCGATCTTCTGTTGATTGATTTGAATTATCTGAATGTGAACTTCTATTATCGGAACGAGTTATCATAGACGAGTGAACTCTTGTTACATTACCGTGGAACTTTATTTATTCGAATTTTATTTATTGAAAAGAAATTTTGGTATAAACTAAAGTTCACAGCATGTAAGCCTTAACTTTCATTCGAAAACTTTATATATACATAAACACAAACATTTTTATCTTTATCTTTATGTACAACAAGACAAAAATTCTTTAAATTCTATAAAAGATTAAACCATAAAGTTTAAAGGTAAATTGTTAGATTAAACTTAAATTATTAGCCGTAAACATTAAGCTATGTAATTTAATTAGATTCTTTTCCTTCTGTTCTGGACAACTTGGTCTCTACTTGTGCCTTTCTGTTTTCTTTCTCTAATTATCCCTTTCATAATTTCTATCTCCAAAGAAATTTTAATTTCGAAATTTGGTGTTCTTTTTGCTTAAATGAACTCCCGCCGATTAATTCAGAATTATTCAGTGATTTCCATCACTGAACTCGTATTGTAGCAATTGCTTTTCATCCTCATGGATTTAGATAAATGGACCGGCAGCGTATATGAACACCATACATGTTTGTTTGTCCATAAATTTAGATAAGTAGATTTTTATTGCAGAGTACATGTTGTAATAGAGTCTAAATATATACGCCTTCTTTTAAAAGCTTCTTAATTCAAATGTAAACTCAAATGCAAACCAAACGCGCAGCATCACCGACGTCATACTCGCAATTCTTCCATAATGTGTGAAACAAGTAAGTAGGAGAATTATGTAGTGTAGGTTTGAACTAAGCGAGACCAATCTCCTTCGAGATACAGATAATCATCCATCACAGAAACCGACGCAAGTTACTGCTACCATCTAAACTAATAACGCACGTTTTATTCAGATCCAGTTCTTGAAACTTGAAAAAAATGCATTGTCATAGATCGAAAGGTGTTCTACATTTCCATAATATTTTTTCGTAATCGAACGTAACATGACTTGCGGCGACAGCAATGCCGAGAAATAGATGAACTCTACGATGGAAATTTATTGTTAACCTGTTTTACGTCGTAAATTAATATTCCTAGGCTTTCGTATTTTATTCTGATTACAACATGCAATTTATATAGCAAAAATTTAGCGATTCCTGGCACACACAAGTTACAGCACAACAACTTACACAATGCTAACTCTTTAACACTCGAACTACCAAACCCGTCAAAATGATTTTGTTTCTTTATAATTACTGAAAACATATAGGTATTTTTCCAAAACTAATATTGATCTTTACTGAAATAGAGGCATGATTATGTGGCTCCATTCATTTTAATTAATATCGTTCGAATTATAATGACCGGCATATAGAATATTTAAATACATACAACAGATTCATAGTTCTACTGTTAACTTATATACAGATTTTATACGGGATTTGAAATATACGAAAGAATGTCTATCGATCTTTTGTGTAGAACAAGCTTTGGTATGTTTAGCGTTGCGATGAAAATTACGCGTTATTGTATCATGTAAAAAATTCCACCGCAAAATATAGTAGTAGTTTCGTCGTTCTGACGATGGTTTTAGTATACAGCTATTTCAAACATCTGTTCGAATAAATACCACGATTTAAAAGATCGTAGATCGTTTCTAGAAGTAGAATTATTCTAAGCATCGATTACATATGGAAAAAATGGACAATAAAAACGAATAAAGATAAATGGAATGAAACAACGTTGAAAGCAGATTCTAGAATTAAACTGTTTACCAGATTTCTATCGCAATGATTAATGAGTTATTTTGCGTCCTCGTTAAAAATATTGACGTTTCTACCTCCCGCGAAGGTCTCTCGCATTGATAATCCTTAACGGTGACTACATATGTTTACCATTATTTACACAATTCCGAAGAGTTTATCAATAAATTGCTCTTGTATGGAGAACATTTAATCTGACTCAATGGTTCAGTTATTTAAGAATGAATCTAATGAGAAAATTCCAAGACTATTAAGACTACAAATGTAAGGAAAACCTGTGATATGTATTATTACACACAATATTTTTACTTTTTCTCACAATTTATTTTATACCTAGGTTATAGCAATTAATTTGGCAATATGCTTTAAATAATGTATATAAAATATTATATAAAATGAGTATATAGAAATAAGTCATGACTGAAATATAATTAAATATATAGTTTAAAAATCCTAGGAAACTATAACACAGCTAATAATAATTTACATCGAATTTAAAGAACGTAATTTATCTAGTTACAGATTCGTTCTACTATCCAATTGTAAAGAGAGAAATTGGTTGTTTCGTATTTTTCAATTGTACTAATGGAGATTCAATACGATTACAATATACGTGCATAGAAATTATCTTGTTCATTATTGCTTTAGAAAAATATGTTTAATTGTTAAACATGATTAGATACAATAATTGTATTGCAATGGTATTCTTTTTCCTATACATATCGTGTACTGATAACTATTCATAGTAGATTATATTTTGATAAATTAAACGATTGTTCGCTTTGATTTTATAGATCATTATAACTTGATAAATGAGTCGAATGTTTACAGAACTCTTGACTTTCGGAATATTGAGATATTTTTCAATCTGCACCGTTTGTCACACTAACGAACAAAGATAATAACGTTAACCTATGATAATAAATTTCCTTGGTGATAAAAAAATTATAGAACACGAAAAAAACTGTCTAATGTATCTAATTGCCAGGATTTATTTCTGTTCTGCTTCTTCTTTTTCCTCATCTAACAAAATATTTTAGCACATTGTTCCAACTGAGTCAATACGTTGTGTATCCAATATATCATTCGAACTGCGATCGTTACCAAAATAACATTTTCTAATTTGTTCAGTATATATCAAACAAATTTATATAGAAAACAGCATACAAGCGAAAAATTCTTTGCACTAATTCGCATACGAGAATTCTGTTATAATTATTATAAAATTATTTTTTATAATTTCCTCCTTCAAACTATTACTTTATTATGGTAACTTAAAATATCTAAAAATATATTGTTGATTATTTTTTTTAATCACGTATTGTCAACATATTATATGGTCGCAATGAACGATACAAATTTTCTATAGTCACGACGAATGATTTTGAAATGTATCGGTTAAACTTGATCGTGGCGAAAGTTTTTTCTACGTTGCTTAACTTACATTACATTACATACATTATAAACGACTTCAATAATTCTGATATTTTATATGAAAAGTAATAAAAGCAGGCACGCAAGGCTCAGGATGGTACAATTTTACTGACTTGAATTGCTCTTGGTATGTATGTAACTCGCCTACGTTGATTTAAAGCTTTAGAGGGGAAAAGTGGATTGATTGACCATACTGACCTTGGACGTGTTGGCAGTTAACGCTAATTTGTTCTAATAGATTAAGTTAAGCAAATTTAGCGAGTAGTAAAAGCTGTCAAGTAATTCTATTATCGCGAAATATATTTCCTCGAAATCGATTTAACAATTTGCCACTTTAAACTAATCTGCGCAGTCTGAAAATATTAAATTAATTGATCGATATATTTCATGATTTTATTCGTGTCCATGAAAATTTCGAATTTTTTTTTTACAAAACCAGATAGTTGGAATCTATGCAAAACTTTACTTTACTCATTTAACCCACCGTAATTATGATTCTTTGAATTCTAAATATACGCAGTAACCGCGCGTAGAATATAACAATAAAATTCATAAACGTGTAATGATAATAATAATAGCCAATCAAAGAAGATTGTTTATATGATCGAATAAAATCATGAAAGTTAGCAGGTAGGAATATTATCGATTAAGATTAAGTATAAAGATAAAGTTTGATTTAATTGAAATTTGTTGTAATCTGCCGAATTAACTGACTTTTGTATGCACATCTCGATTCATCATGTATAATCCGTGATTCATTTCTTGACTTTATAAAAGCCTGATTGAAATTCTTATTTCTTGATTGAGACTCTTACTTCGATTGTATAAGAACAGACTGTTTGAAATTCTTTGTCGTACTTGAAAATGTGAAGATTTTATCAATAAAGTGTCCTAAGTGAAAATTTTGTTGTCATTTATTCTACACATAATACACGTACATAAATGTCTTCACGTTTAATAATTTATACTTTATGATCATTAGGTTATTTAAAAAATTATCTTTACTAATTTTTTTTTCGAAATACATGTCGTTTTACGTCATTTTATCTATGGCGACCTAAGATTTATAAAGCGGAGAGGATAAGTATGCTCGCAAGTTTTCCTTCAGTTTCTCTTAAAATTTTTGCATAGTTTCATTTTCCATTCGCGGGAACGATTTTTGTTATAATTACAAGTAAAATTAAAAAATTTCTTGTTAATATCATGATATCTCGAAGACTGTTTCTGTTTTACACGTATACTGATTAAAAAATATTTTATCAACAAAACTGCTTATCGTCTTTATTGTGTTTATCAAGACAAATATTTTTTAAAAGATTTCTTCGTGTGTATATAGGCAATAACTTGCCTCTTTCTGGATATCTAAAGTAAATTACGACACTTAAAAAACAAACCAATCTTACAAAAACTATCCTACGATAAATAATATATTAATATTACGATATATTAATATTAGAAAGTACAGATAAATAAAATTTTCCTGATTTTTTATCTTTTTCCATAAAAATGGAATTTTCCACACGAGTGACGAAGTTTAAGTAAAGCTTAATCAAGACTAAAGGAAGTGATTAAATGGAACAGATTACTCAGACAATTTGATTTATTTGACTCGTCAAATAATGATCGATAACAAGAAAACGACTTAAATCTTCTTTTCCTCTTACTTTACACAGTTTGTGTGTTGATTCTCGAGCAAAATTTTCCAAAATAAGAAATTAACTATGAATAAGCTTTATTTGTATAAGAATGTAACGGTGTTTTTATCTTTCGGTAGCTAAACGCATGGACATGACGTCCGAGTGTTGTCAGTAGTCCGGAAACCATCGAGGTTAACGGTCATCGATAGATTCTTTCCAGCGCAAACAGCGCAGACGTACCGTGTTTTGCAATCACTTTAATCTGTATCGCTGTTAATTGTAATTTCTCAAGTTCCAAATAGAATATTCGCATAGCAAGACATTAAATAGACAAACATTATACATAGACAACTATCTAAAATATTAAAAATCAGACGAAACTTTGTCGTTCGATTTCTTTTCTGCCTGTTTTGGATTTCGCGTATTTACTGGAAATTTAAAGGTAATAAAATGCGCGTGTACGCGATATAAAACGTCTAAAGCAGAGTCACACGTTATAATTTTTGATAGGTCAAACAAATCTCTATTTCAGTTACTATACTACTATATTATTCGTAGATATTACTATTTTCCGTTCTTCCTTTTTTCTTTCTAATACACCGCAGCGTGTTCGTAAATCGAAACTTGCGAGTGCTTTCACTCGCCGGTGCCTTAGATTCGATTAGCAAAACTACACTCCAGCGGAAATATTCGATTTATTCGCTTCTGCTCGGCAACTCGAACAAAATAAAGAAAGACAAAGAGAAAAAAATAGAACGGTAAAGTTCAGAAAAGCAAAGATCCGCGATGTTTTTTTGTCTTCGGCAGAAAACATCCTATTTAGCGCGGTTTACAGATGAATAAGTTTTGAATATCCAACTACGTGCACCTGTCGGTGAGAACGTACACGCGAACATACACGTATATACTTTCTAGAGAAGCTTGTTGGTCTGCTTTCTAAATTTTTGAGCGAATCAGCAAACGAAAGAGAAGCTTCGATAACAAACGACGAAACGAGGAGAGACAACTTGGTTACAGTTTCCTCATAGCCAACGATAAAACTCTGTGCCGTCCCATTGTGCTACTGCATTTCGCCCGATAAGAATCTAATCGAAAACACGGAGCGTTCTTAACGCGTGACAGACACTCTATATAAGGCTAAGTGAGAGGTTGGCGTACAAACTTCTCGGAGCTGTATCATTCAGCATGGTTCGACAGCCGTGGTTCGATCAGTGCGGCGACAACAGGTGCGTTGATCGGTTCCCTCGGGAAAGGAAAACACGCTGCGGTGTAAATGAGAAAAGAGAAAAGTAGGGAAAGGGAGGGACAACAGAACGTACAGAGAAGAGAAGAAGAGGAGGGTCTGTAAGGTGGAGGAGGAGAAGCGAGGAGATATAAGAAAGAAGAGGGAGAAAATCATTGGCGAGGGAACGGGAACGGGAACGGGAACGGGAGCGTTCTTGGTTCAAGTCAGTCCAGTGAAGTCCGTCGAAGGTGAAAAGTCTCTCTGTCTTGCTTCCTCTTCTTCAATTCTGTTTTCGGACGAACGAGAGAGACTCTATCCACGATCACCTTGCCCGTTACTTTTAACGCGTAAATACCGCGCGTGGTCGCGTGCTAGTGCAGAGAAAGAGAGAAAGAGAAAGAGACAGAGAAAGAGATACCTATATACAACACATAGCTGATCGGGAGAGGAGTGCGCGCTCGCGATCTCGTGTGTGCTTGCCTATGTGGTTAATGCGTGTCCGTGAAGTTTTCTATCGTTCTAAAGGATAGAAGAGATATTGGTGTCGATGCTGTATGAAATTCGAAGCTAACCGAGAGACCGCGGGGAGACTGACTGACTTGTCGCATCGATGAAAACTTGTCGGATTCTAAGTATGTTTCAGGATCTAACGCTTGATTAGCCCGTCGCCATCTTCTTCCTACACACACGGTTGACAGCTTGAGTGCATTTCAAAGTATCGCATTGTTCCTATCAAGTGTATACATATATATATCGAATATATACGTATATAAAGGTCGTTGTTTTGGTGCATCTATGTGTCCTTGCCGTGCGGTCTTACCCTACCCTTACGCCGACAAACGATAGCCCAGGTCAATTCTGCCGATTTCAGCTTACTATGTTGGAATTCTCCGTACAACATGCCGAAGTCGGTACGTACAACCAACATTTCATGTCCAGCATGCTGCACGGCCTACGTGGATCGCATGTGGTAAAGAAAGTGCTTTCTCGTTTGCCCATCTTTTGTGTAACTCGTGGCTGACCTTTCAGGTGCCCAACGCACGATCCACTCCGTGCAGTGGAACGAGACGTTCGTTTCTGTTTCTGCTTCTGTACGGCTATAACTACGTCGTTAGTTGTTTCTCATTTGTCTCGTATATTATGGATTTTGTCAAATTTCTTTCGATACTTTTGCTTCTTCCATGCTTCGAAATATTTATATTCTTCTGTACGCGTCATGTTCGTTGGAACGCGCAAGTTTCGCATAAAAAGTCGCAGCGAATACTCGCGGACAACGATAAAAACGACACTTTTCTCCTTTCACACATCGTTGATACATAATCAGCCGGATTAAATGACTTTGTTATGCTCCTCCTCTTCGAACGTTCCCCCATTACGAGTTAAATTATAATCGGCAAAACTAGTTATCCCGCTTAATAGACGAGTGAACAGAGAAAATATAGGTTGAACATGGGGTTCGCTATATTGAACGCTGCAATAAAGTCATCGTTGTACGCGCGTAATAAAGTATCATCGCGATCATTCAATTGAAAACTGTTGTCATTCGAGGTTCAAGAACAAGCCTGCGGACAGTCTCCTGCAAGAATATACCTGACGGCACGTTCGTTTTTTTATGCTCGTACAGTGGTTCGCCAAAATATATTAACACTTACCATGTACAACCTTTATACATATAACGTACGTTTTATATAAAACAGTCTGAAACTTCGTTGTTGTTGTAACGTGACACGGTTATTATGATCATGTTGATAAAATCCAAAGGCAATCTACGAATATATATAGAAATTACAAGATATTTATTGTAAACATATAATTAGCAAGAGATTGGTATACAGTATGAATAATCACTTTAAACTAATAATGAGTCTTAAGGATAATCCTATTGATTGTAAGATTTACTAACATAATAAATAACTGACTGTTTAAATATTTCAGTTTAAATATGTTAATTTTATTTAATTAAATATCTTGTAGCTTCTATATAGACTTTGATTTGATTTGTTTCAAACTTTACCAATAGAATCGCGATAGTCGTGTCTCATTATACTAGACCGTGTATATTTTATACAAGCTCATATTTTTATGAATAAAAAAAACTAGGTAGAGAATTATTTTACTTACTAAATATTATAACAGGTATTTCGCTTTGGATACTCTATATATTTTTGCATATTGTATGTATAATTCTATGTATGTTTGAACTTTAGAATTTTCCATAAATACATAAAATTCCGCAGTCTACTTATCGGCGCTTATTAGTGTCGATTTAATTTCAAAATGTTTCGTATAACATACATAAAATACATCTACAAAAGGTTCCTGCAGACGTTGGAATACTTTCGCAAGGTATTGTACGTTTCACGATTATCGTTTCCTTTATATCGTAATGTTAAGCCGCATGATTCGTACGAACGAGATACAAAAATATTCTCTGCCGATATTTGCCCTCCCCTTTCATATGACAAGCGAGGCTGCATGCACGTTTGAAAAATTTATTACCAGAAGCGATAAAATGATCTTACAGTACCGACGTGCCTCGTGAATTTTACGTTTCGCGTCTCCTTCTGTCTTAATCTCCGACGTAAATGGTGCAAATAAAGGTATTACGTTTTTAGATAACAGCCACGCTTCTTTTTTCGCCTCGTTGAAAAGTAAGAAGTCACAGGTAGCTAGGAGAATTGGAGTTTGCTCGAAAACATGAGATATATACTGCAGTGTAGCAATCTTTCATTGAGATTATGTGACGTAAAATTGATGATGCGTTCGCTCATTTTCATGCACAGTACGCTACTCGCTCAAGTATCACAATTGCTTGCCAAGTATCCAAGGTTATACTTCTCGTTAAAGGCCAATTACAATATTTCTTATTAATTTTTTCTAATTCTCTGCTTTGAGATTCTCTGCTTTATCTGTTCGGAATTTGAATAAAAATCAAGTTAAGATAAAGATTTATTGGGCGGATAGAGTATTTATAGTTGCATTACAAACACGTGAACTTGATATTCGCGTTTATGGCTTAAATCGTAATTTTATTACAAATACATTATCCGACTCTCAATTGAAGAATTTAATCGTCTTCCTCAATCGCAATAACAGTATCAATGTAACATTCAATAAGTGTTCCGCTTAAAAAATTTCGTATAATTAATTCATATAAATAAATGTAGGTAAATCGGTCGTTCGATCAACTTAGTTAACCCTATCCCTTTGTTAAATTATTCATCGTGCAAAGTAAAGGATTATATTAACATTCTATTGATATTCTAATTGTATAATATTATATACATATATAAATATATATTATATTATACAATTAGAATCGCAAATAAATATTGCATATGCTCGTATTACAATTTATTTACTTGAGTATAAATATATCGAATAAAAATATTCAGGAATTAGTCAGAGATAGCAAAACTTGGATAATGAGAAATAAAAAAGTACTTATACATTCCAAATGTTATGTTATGTTCCTTCAACTTTACGTAATTGATATCACTCATGATTTTTATGATTGTTTGCCAAACAGAGATTAATCAATATTTATAATCTATCTATTTGGTGGTAAGTACGATCCAACGGATATCGTTATTGGATAATAATTCAAAGGAAAACGTAGCGTTAACGTCACGAAAGACACTGTTTAGTGCGAACAAAATATTTTCATTGCTAGTCGATCGGAGCGTTTCGTTTCTTGTGTGTTGGCCAGTTGTTTTGGAATTTGTTGATATAATATAAAGGTTGAAGTAACACGCAGTAATCGTCAACGTAAACATAGTAACCTACAATTATAATTGTCCTTGAGTAATAATCTTTGAATTCCGGTTGAGTCACGTGGTTTCCATTGGTTTTCGTTTCATTCGGTGATTTCAAATTGAACAATTCAGTGGTATAAATAACGTCAAAAATCTGGATAATTGATAAGGCATTATAGTATATCTGTAATATTAATTTGCCGCTTTATTTCGACTTTGTTAAATACACGGGGATTTTAGGAATTTTTCATTGTTAGTTGCTATTGATTTGCATATTCAATGAACTTGCCTTTAAAAGTGATGGTAACAATTATCTCCTGTTACTACAATGTATGATAATTTATTTAATCGATTATCATATTACGTATACATAATGTAGTAATATACTGCATAGTAACAATACAAATTGTAGAAAAAATATTTTCATTATCAAATGACTGCAGAATAGTGTTAATTAATAATGTTCTACTGCAAACTTTCTGTATCAAATTGATTTCCTCGGAAATTTGTTTTTTGTATCACTTTTCTAATATCCCTTTATTACAAAAAAAAAAGATATGACTCGAAAAATGGTTTCTCTAAAGTTTTTTGAAATTATACAGAGAAAAGATAGAAAATGATATTTGATACTATTTTACGAATTTTATTCTCTTTCTGACAGAAACTTTTAATTATTCCTTGAATGCATAATTTTTCTAGATATGACAAAACATTTTCAAATTGCCAATGTACGTAAGTAGAAAGTAGTATGACAAAAATAATTCTAAAAGCCTATCTGGTTACTTTGTATATTTTTATTTAAAGAAAGAATGTGTTCTATGCTGTACTACGTAGATTAATAAAATAATCTGTTCTTGCGTTCAAAAATAATTCTTTGTATCTTTTAAAAAGAGCTAATGGTTTTGAATTGTGCATCCTTTCAATGCTACGGTACGATATAATCTATTTTATTAGTAGGAAAAGATTCGTGCAGCTGGTATAATAGAGTAATAAAATGAGCGATATTAAGACACCAATTGCCGACCTTGCATAGCTATAGATTTATTTTCCGGTACTGTTAACTTCCTGAAAGTGAGCTTGTTATGAAGTTTATTCTCGTTGAATGAGAATTAGCGTAACTTCTTAGTGTGCGGTCGACGTTCTTGTATCTTTTTTCCGGTCTGTTGTACTAGCAGGATTTTAATGTTGCACGTTCACGTGTCATTGATCGCGTTGAAGGCTTTTTTGGCGGAAAAAAGAAATTGATCACGCTTCATTCCGTGCAATGCAAATTAATCGTCTATCCTCGTTCAAGCTTTTAAATGGCAATAGGAAGATTTGTTTTGTATATGAACTGTGACAGGTTGTGAATCACATTGACGAGTTGAAGTTAATAGTTGGAAAAACGCAGATGCTATTTCTAATATTATTAGGAAAATTTTACAGATTGCAAATTACAAATTACCAATATCAGCAAATTCTTCTACGCAGTTGGAACGAATATGATAATAAAATTGCTAATGAAACAGACAACAAACCAAATTGTGTAATAAATTAACTAATAAAATTATTATTAAAGTAAATTCTATACATTAGAAAATATCCGATTATCCTACATGATGTATAATATTTAAAATTTAAATATTTTACAATGTATTGCTTGTCATGCTACTGATACTACTAGTTATATAATAAATTGTTATGTAAGACTATCCAAGTAAATTGTAGTTTCGTTGATTTACGTTAATCCTTTGTTTTTTTCCATTAACTTGTAGAATAGCTATAGTGATAGCCATACATGATTTACATTCGTGTTAGTGTTTCTAAAGTTAATTGAAATCAAATCATATATCGTTCATTCAGCATATATCGAATCATTCGAAATAGGTTGGAGACAAGGCTTTTGAGGCATTCTTATCGTTAAAATGAAAAAAGAAGTACTAAACTCGCTGATTTTGATTATATCGGCGCCTCAAGCTTTTACGAAATAACGCGATAGTATGATTTAAGAACTTAAAAGATTTAGAATTACGTAGCAAATGAAGTACGCATTATTGAGCTTTAATTTGCATTTGTGTTTGTTCACGTTTACTAAAAAGTTTCAGTTGAAACCAGTTATATTTTATGTTTCTATCAGAATTTGTTCTAGACTAAACTGATTACATCTTCTCTGAGATCTTCCATCCTAAGATTGCAATCAGATTATGACGAACAGTTATATCAATAACGAAACAACGACGAATAATAAGTTTTCTTTTATCTGCCTTTGACAATTATTTAGAAGTCATACGATAAGGAGCGTTATTGTTAATAATTGTACACAAAGGCAATACGGGTTGTTTTATAAGAAAAAGAGCGGCTAAATAAAAGATTGAATTACGCATTACATACACAACATTTAGAAAATATCTGACTGCATACATTCTAACTGCTAACAGAAAATATTGTCTAAGTGTTAGTATTAGATATAAGATGAGATATGTGTGTTTGAGATGGGAGTGTGGATAGGTGTGGGTCTTTGTACGTAATGAATGTTCCAGGTAAAGTAAGAGAATGAGTAAAAGTTAAAAATATGTAAGGCAAGTCTCTTTTCCGAGCCGTAAAGTCGAAAAACAAGTAAAATATACTGATAGAAAATATTAATTTTAATAATATATTATTTGGAAAATTGTCCAGGCTACGCAAATACTCGTGATTCAAAATAGTTCAATCTTCTTTTCCCACTATTTCTATATTTTATAAATTGCTTATCTTTGCTATTTCGATAGTTCCCTTAAAATTTACCTACGTCGAAAACGCATGTACCAGCATTATTGCTTTTTGTAACGTCACTTAGCTGTTACTTACCGATGTGTATATATGTGTGCGTATAGATAAGCAGCATACTTTCTACTGTACAATTAATCAGTATTATGTGTAAAAATATACACTACCGTTCACAAGTCACTGGACGCTTGAATACAAGGTAAATCGACTACTTGCTTTGAGCAAAATTACTGTATTACACACACTCTTAACATTGCGTAATTTCAACATTTGACATAAATGCTAACTTCGTTTCATAATGTAGATTATCTCATGGTATAAAATTATGCATATTTTAATCCAACCGAGCGACTTACGGGTAAACGATAAAATATCAATGCAGAAAGTCGTATCAATGTTCAAACGATAATTTTTTCTAAAATAAACAAGTATCCGGTGACTTATGGACGGGACTGTATATGAAATTTAGCGTTAGATCAGTTCGATATTTGCGGAGTTAACTGTCTACAAATAAATTCATCAAGTGTATAACGACGTAAATATGTTTTTGAGCCATTCAGAAGCCAAATCGATTAACTCTATTTTCTAAGAATTTTATCAAAGAATACGCACATACTAAAGATTGATATTTAATTCTCGAAAAATAGAGCAATTAACCTTGATAAAATTATATCGATCAGTCTGACTTTTACGTAACTCATATGCATTAGAATTTTTCTTACGGATGAATTATGTATTAAAAGAGCATATCGTAAACTTTATTTTTAAAGATTTAACCAAGTATATGCGTGATTAATACGATGGCCTAAAAGTATATGTATTTCTTTAACAATACAAATTTCCATTATTTTTTATCATTGACCATGGAATGTTCAACTTTCAAGTTTCAATTTCTACATATATAGATAAGCAAGGAATGCATCTTGTTATCAATGATAGTGTACCTTTCTTTTTTTTACGGATGATAGCGTACCTATTCCGCGAATAACTAACAATTTCAAAGAGAACATTTATCCGTGAAGCATGGAAGGCCGCGATCACTTTCTAGGGCGCGTATGTTTATAACGCGGTGTGCATTAATAATTGCGTTTGAGAAACGTTAAATAAAGACGAGAGTGCAGAACGATCTTGTTTGTCTTGGTTTCAGCTCTTTCCACGGCCACCGAGGATGTGGGAGATGGAATTCAAGGGCACGATAATGACACTGGTGAGTAAATTTTGACGAGCGAGTTCAATTTATTCTATCATAAATTTCATTTATATTACATAAGAAATATACTTGGTATCTACTAGGATGGATATCACACTTCCATCTTGTTATATCGTCCAAGTTACTACTTCGAATCAAGGTCGATTTACCTCTAGCCGACACGTTATTCTGTGTAATATATGGAATTAGGAAGTTCCATACTCCCACTTTACGATCACCTTAAACAGCGATCTTTATTCTCCTAAATACGATTGTATATACCTATCTCGTTGGAATTTATAGCTTTTGTTTGAAAATTTTATAAAGAAACACACGTACACACATATTATATACACAGAACATATAATATACACATTAAAAATTATCGACTGCATTAAATTCCTAGCATTTGTTTGAAAATTCTATAAAAAGTATACATATGTGTATTTATATACAGAGAAAACTGCATACGTGTAATGTATGCCTTAGAAATTTCGAATTCGTTTAAAGTTCAGTTGTATCTTCGTTAAACTATTTTTAAACCATCTCGACTGAAGCTCGATATCTTGAAGAAATAGTAAAAAAATTGTAATAGTAATATAAGACATAATTAAGCTTGTTATATAAAATCCGGTAATATCTGGTTTTCTCACGGAATTAACCGATATTTGTATCAAAGAAGAATCTGTATCAAGAAATTGATTTTATTTCATTTTGAATTACGGATAAACAAATTGAATGTACAATTTAAAAGATCAATTCAAGGATAGCGTTTACGTGGATTTAGATCGACCATTTGGTAAATTTTGAAACGTTTCCAACTATCTAAGAATTTTATAATTTAATTCGAGGAAACCAATTCCTTTCAATTTAAATTGAACGTCGGTAAATTCATATTTTACGACGTATTTACAGCTATCGATTCTTGAGAATTTTATAATTCAAAAATAATTAACCGACGACGTTTATCATTAACAAAATGATACGAAAGACGAATGTTGCATGTCGACATATATCCATACCTGATTTTATTTTCTATACAATAGAATACGCTTTATCAAAATTTTCGTAATTTTATTGCATTGCTTCGCTGCTAGACTGCAGTTGCCTTATTTCTATTGATTATACGTAGATACAATGTGCACCTGTCGGATATAATCTAGACCTAGCTTATACTATAATGTGTATCTCGGCTATGCTTAGTCATACCTATCCTAGAACCGACTAATTTGTCACTTCGGAAGAAACCTAGCCTCACATGATCATGAACGACCTCACACGTGTTGCAAGTCATTATAATTGTTCGCGGTACGACTCATACATACCCACATATACAGATACAATGTTATGAATCCACTAAATTACGGATATGTATGCAGTTTAGTTATAGTCGAGAGAAAATTAAACGATCTGCAAGACCACTCTTTATCAAGATTCCATAACTCTATGATTTAATTAAACCTGATTCTTATGTAATACAATTACGAATACATGTACAACAATCGTGCAACACGACGAATATTCTGATAAAGAAAAAATTCGAATGTGTATATTGAATAGAAGTTAAAGATACTAGACTATTCTTTTAGGTTCGTAGGAAAAGGTAAAAAATAAAAAAGATTCATTTTCGATTTCTTAGAAATGAATAAAAAATCGTAATCCATATAGCTATCACCATCCATATAATTTTATAACTAATACCTTTTAATCTTCGACTTTAAGACCCTAAGGTAACGTTCCTGTTCTAAGAAACGCTCAACAGATTAATAATTTGTCCGGATTTACGTAGGAAAAGCTATTTCCCTATTCTAAGAAACATCGAGAAGGTTAAAAGTTTTCCGAAATTTCGAAAGCTTGTAAAACGTTCGTAATAACACTGAAGAAAAAAATCAGTACAGAACATGATTGCGAAAGATTTTTAGACTACAATCGAATATTAGTTTAAACGTGTCAAGGAATCTATTTATCGTCTGAAATTCACAGATACGCTTGTTGATCGATCGTTCAATCGTCAATCGATATTTCTCGAACTGTTTGATCCACCTTCTCTTACGCTACGCCAAAGAATTCGATACAGAAATCTTATCGGTAACATCCAATTTATTAGTCGTACTTTGCTTTGAAATCATGGACTTTAGATGTTGATATACCTTTTATATTTGAAAGAAAGGTTAATCGATAATGAGAAAATTCTTCTTTATCTTGCTCCCCTCTAGACTGATAAATTTATGATACGTCGGAAGAGATTGCGAGTTGTTTTCACATTACCTTTGCCCATATGTCTGTTAGGCATTTCTTACACGAGATTCGAGTCGTTTTCATCGGGAATTCGTGAAGGGCTATATGCTTTTAAGCGGTTACACTTGCCATACACATTCGGTCCAGGGTCGACTAGTCCAGTTCCACGAGTGAACGGCGATTAATACACGTTTGTGTATTTATTCTCTAGAGTTTTCGATTGATGCATTCGATTGGCTAAACTCGAGATCGCGAGATCGCAATTTATACCATGGTCGTTACGGTTCGGAGTAATTAACCGTAACGAAATAAAATTTCCTTGTCTCTTATCCGCATACATACGTAGCGATGTACGAAAATCTCAGACCATTTACTATACTGATCTTACAACGACGATTGATCATACTTTTATGAGATACCTTTTACATAGCTACGTATAGAAACGATTTTTATATTGTTGCTACATCCTAATAACTTATAGTTCTCTTTGATTTAGAACATTTTGATAAGTAAAGTCTTAGATTAAATGTCGTATGATACACGAGAAGAGAGGAAATCGAGAATGTAAATAAATTGTTTGCAAGGGTAAAAACAGATTGGCAGGTCGTACGAAATATATTCACTGGAAAGTTATTTGACAAGATCGCCGAAAGAAATTTTGTTATCAGGAGGACAAGAAATTGTCACGCATGCAAATACAATAATTATGATAATATCTAAAAAATATTAGTTATCTTAAATTAGCCGATATTTCTTTATGAGGTCGTTAACGATAATCCTTGAATTATTATTTGGTTGTGTGTAATTGATATGACGCGTTACGTATTTAGTATCTTTATATTTAGTCATAATGATGAAACATTTTCATTTGTTAAGTGGCCTAACACTTTTTCACGATACTGTATTTAGATGCATGTATATGTATATCTGTGTACACGCGCGTGGCAAATACATTTGTTACGTTATCATAGTCTTTGCACGATAAACAATCGGGTGACATTATGTCTGATATTGAAACAAACAATTGTTTGTGTATACGAGTGCGTATGTAGCCTCTGTAGAAATGAAAATAAATCTGTTTTCATGTACTATACGATTCCTGTATATCTATTCAAAATGACTGACGTTACAAAGATAATTTAGCTCCAGTGTGAATATACAAATGCTGGGAACATGGTATGTACTTTTTCAAATTACATTTTTCTAATTTATTAATCCATAAAACTGGCAGGCTATTAAAAGACTGAAAAGGCTATTAAAAAGAAGAAATCATTTAGTAATTTCGTAGTTCCTATGTAAAATACAATTATACCCGATAATAACCAATAATAATCAGTGCTGAAAAGACATATTTTGCTTATGATTTTATAACATAATATATATATATATATATATATATATATTATGTTATAAAATCATAAGCAAAATATGTCTTTTATATATATATATATATATATATATATATATATATATATATATATATATATATACAATACTAAAATGCAATAAAATAAAGTAGTATAACAATAAATGGGAAAATATTCAAATAGAAGATCTTAATATTTTGCTGTTCGATAATGCATCGTTAGGATAACTCTAACAATTTGTTTTAATTTGTTTGTCTATACAAGTCATCTTCTTTGATGACTCAAGGCTCACAAGACCTTGAAACAGTCCTTATTATGGAAAAAGGCTCGTCCCTTTAGTGGTACATGCAATACCGTTAGTTTAGCGTATTACATGAGTAATTTCTTTAACGTTTGACTCGGACGATTTTCTAAATTGTTGCAATATATACTGTTACGTTGTGTACTCGAATATAGTAGCAAAGAAGTAAAAGGTATTTTAAATGATACAATTCTTTGAAAGTTTGCTTACAATTAATACGCAGAAAGTAGATATTGGTCACGAATAATTCAAATAATATTGATATATATGTAATATTACTATACATAGTATATGTACGTAATGTATATAGACATGCAATCTATATGATTGATAACATTATAATATTAAAATATCGTAAATTATTCTGATGAAGTTTGTATAAAGGTATTGCGAATAATGAGAATCATAGCTTCTGCCAAGCAATATGATCATAATGAATTACGAGTTTTTGCTTCGCTGCTGTTATTTCTTGGTACTGTCCATTGATAAGTGTTTGACCAGGCAACGGGAAAAGTCTTATGACGTGATACTGTTTTCGTAGATACATTCCTCGCTGCGTTTCATCCAAGTTGAATCATTGGACGACAGAATGTAAACGTCATAAATGATTATTTTTAATATGTTACTTATTCTCTTTCTTATGTGTACTTTGATACTTTGGGTATTTCGTACATTTTTTTGTAATTACCCAGGAGACGTAAGGAAACGTGAGGAAGAACAGGAAACTCGATATAATATACCGATATTTTAGATTCGAATGAAACAAAGGTATAAATCGTAGAAGAATATTAAAAAACAAAAAATAAAATAAAATAAAAATACCTGAGAAAAGAGAAAACAAAATATGTCTAGTAGACATTAAAGTGGTAAAATAACAAGACGCAAGTGATTAGTAATTAGTATGGAAAACCCGAGGAATAGTACGAATAATCGTGTCTGTTATTACAACAAAAAATTACTCGAATCAGATGAAAATACTCGGAAGACGGACACGTGTTCGTGCAAAGTTATAAAAAAATAGCAATAGGTAATTAGCAACAAACATTACGGTAGAAAAAGATTGTAATGTGGTGAAAACCCGTCTTAGTAAGAATATAAATAAAATGAGAAATCGTATCAATGTTACACAGACGTTAATGCGTTTTAATGGTTTATTTTCGCGCTTACATATTTGAACAAAATATTCCATAGATCACTTGATACGTGCAAAAGTACAAGATCAAGGAGAATTCTCCTTCTCTTTAAGATGTAAGATAAAATGGAATTGTTTTTATCCTGTCTAAAAATGAATATCTATCGAGTGAATAAATTTTTATGTTTACCTATCATATAGAAGAAAACACGGATGGAAAATTATACTGTTTCCATGTCTCTAATTGAAAGTACAAAATTCAAAGATAGCCTGCACGTAAAGTAGAAAACAATATCCGTATATACTGAAGCTCGATAATTTCTATTAACAACTTTCGCAAATAGCGCGTATGTGCTCAAAGTATTTGAATGTTGATAAGTGGAATATCTGAAAATGTAAGGTATTTCAAGGGTGTTGTTTCGAACAATAATAGAACGGTGATCGAAACGAACACTTTTATAAAATAGCTCGACGATATGTATATAATAAATTGCTAAATGGAGATCTATATTAATATGTATCGCTGAATTTATATTCCGTTAATATCGAAGTTTAACACAGACGACATAAGAACGAATTATCAAGTATCTTTTTGTCCTTCTTACCATTTAACGCTTTTCTTTCAATATTTTTTGTCAAACCTTTTTTGGGATATTTATTTTTAATTCGTACGGGTACCCGGAAAAATTGCTTATTTTACAGCTTCTTTTCGGATAGTTTTGCTACCGAAAACAACGTGACATACGTTTTACTGACAATAAGAAACATGTAAACGATACGTGTATTAGCCTGCCAGTAAAGATAAGAGATTTGCTACGTTTTTAACTTAAATAAACTATAGCTATTATGCAGGTATATGTAAGTAGTAAAGAAACGAATCGTCCTCTCTGTCCCAATGTTAGGCATCATTCATTGTTATATAAACGAAAAATCAGTATTCTATTATTTCCTATCGCAATATGTATTTTACCTTGTAAGGTATTGTGCAATAAAAGCATAACAAATTTATGAAGAGTGATGAAATATATTCCTATATGCACATGCGTATCTGATAACACTAAGATTTTAAATGACGTGTTGTTTCATATTTTACAAAGTAGCGAACAGAAATTCTTTAAACAGATATAATTATTTCATTGCTGATATTATGTCGTTTATATTAGAATATTTAGCGAGTACCTGAAACCATTATTTTTCTTCCTATACACCATTTTTCGTGAATATCTGAAAACTTTTATCGATTTGTAGTAACAGTCTACCTGATAAAGTCTTTTTTCATTTTCCTATGCAATAAGCAGACCACAAACTTAAACCGTTAATTGGATGAGTGGATCGCATGACAAATTCTACAAATAATTTGTCGATGTATATACATATTACGTTCTGAATTTACAACACGTCGTTATATGGATAATTGAATTAATCGCGGTACTCCTTTCGCAATTCTTGTTAATTCTCGTTCTTATGTATTTCATAGAATAGAGAAACTAGACAACGTAAAGATGAAGCGCTTTTCAAACATCCGTCCTCTCAGAATTGCTATAATTGAAGATATTTTTATTGTACGATAAAGCGTTGCATAAGTCGAAAATCTTAACTTTGCAGCTTAACGAGGATTAGTGAATTTAATTACGATTTCCCTGATGTTTTATCTGTGTAAATCATATTAAATACGATAACTAAAGCCAGTAAAATTAACGGATACGAGTTGGTTCAAGATTTATCATCGCGTTGACAAAGAATTATATAATGTTTAAAATTAAAAGAAAAACATCTATCTTATTTCTTACAACACAGTCAGCCTGCGAATAAATTAGTGGGATATCAATAAAAAATATATATCTCCAAGGAAATTAAAGTGACTTATTATTCTTTAATAAAAAGGAATATTGTAGAAATTTTAATTGTTCCAATTTATAGTAAACGCTGATTATTTCAAATTACAGATGAACTTAAAAATTCAAAATTAATTATTCTAAATCTCATAGATCATTCATGTTATATAAGATTTAGAATAATTAATTTTGAATTTTTAAGTTCATTCATGTTATATGAGATTTAGAATAATTAATTTTGAATTTTTAAGTTCATCTGTAATTTGAAATAATCAGCGTTTACTATAAATTGGAACAATTAAAATTTCTACAATATCCCTTTTTATTAAAGAATAATAAGTCACTTTAATTTCCTTGGAGATATATATTTTTTATTGATATCCTACTAATTTATTCGAAGGTTGACTGTGTTGTAAGAAATAAGATAGATATTTTTCTTTTAAATCCTGTATATTTGCAAATCTTAGAAAGAATAAAAGAAATAGAATTATTTATCTTTGAATGATGATTCCTCAACGAAATAACATATTTAGAGTGCTATAATTATTTACAAATAAATTCGTCCTACATCGATCTTCAATACAAAATACAATACAAAAAAAAAATTAATAAATAAAATCGTTGCTATGTGAGAGTGACAACCAATAACTCGGCCATTAATTATGTTAAATTCTATAATAAAATAGTTGATAGCCATTATCCTTTTTTTTTTTTAAATTATTATTTATAATCATCTCGAGTACGAGGGCACCATTATTTTTTCTTTGTATATAATATAAATAAATATAATTTTAGATAAAATGCACCAAGAAATGAATTTCGACTTTCTCGAAAAAGATGAACCGTTCGTTAGTTACATATGCAAATTTTCTTATCGAGATGAAATAGGCAAACGTTTAACGAGACGTAATGTTGCTAAAAGCAAATCGTGAAATTTGCAAGTCAATTCGTCGAAAATAGTCCGAGCTGCCCAAGCCAGTGTGTCAAAAACATCGTTCTGCGAAATATGTATATAAAAAATGGGTTCAAAGTCTCTCTTTGTTTTTGTATCTTCAACAATGTATTTTTTAAGTGGCATTGTACATGTTTCTGGTCCGTACTACGATCTTTTCTGAATCATGTGGAATTTACAGATGATGTTCATTATTCTAAGAACGGTATTCTACTCTAAAACGCGTATAAAATTAATACATCTCTAATCCTAATCATCGCTAATTCATTTCGATACGTCTTAGATATATACAGTAGTAGTTGTACGGACAATATGAGAAAATGATTTCATTTTAAACTTTAGAAATGACGGATTTTATTACAGAGTTCTAAATGACAGCAATAAATTATCGATGTATCGTATTAAGAAACTTAAAAAATGCTCGATTAATTTGTTGCGGCTGAAATTTCCAAAAAATTTTTGGTAATACTCGAAAATATTAGTGTTTTTATTTAATATTTTTTCATAATAATATTATAAAAGATTTTGTCCTCATATTTTGCTGAAAAATTTCAAATCGATAATTCGAATAATTTTTTATATTCCAAATATGTATATCTTCGAGACAAATTTGAAGATTTTTAATGACAAAAAATAATTCATGATTATAAATACTAATAATTTCGAAAACGTATGGTTTAATTATATGTTTTAATCTACTGTGATTTTGTAAAAATGTCACCAAATTCTCTAACGACATTCATATTAATTATAATTTTATGTTCAAAATATCGTCATCGTCTTTAGTTCTTATTCTGACCACTATTGGCGGTGTAGACCTACGTTTTGTTGGGTCGGTAACGTTGAGAGCGGCAATATCATGTCGCCATGTCGTTGTCCAATATTATCTACATAACATAAAGTATGATCGCAATGCAATCTACCAGTCGAGATATTATTATCGACTATGCTTACCGACCTACAGTCGGTAATATCAAAAACGAACTAAAATGTTAAATGAGTTCATAATCTGCGTATCAATGAAAGAAAGAAATAATTCACTGATTAAGTACAGAGTAGAAGTAACATTATATCATTGACTAAATACAATATAGACCTGACACTATATGAGACTTCGTATCTCTTGAAAAAGGTCGGAGTGTTTCTTACGCCCTCTTCGATTTACTCTTTTACTGTGCGCGCGAATATAAAATTTATATTCAATTCAATCGTATAAATGCATAAACATAGGGCAGGTAGTTAGAGAATTCTGTAGTAATTTATAAAATCAAAATTGCAATATTAGTTATGGTTAATGTTATGCCCCAGATTGGAGTCAGTCGCAACTTATCGCGCCTTTACTCGCTTTACGAAAAATAGATTTCTTAGTTTAATATAAAAAGTTTCAAAAATATGTCATCTACATTTACACATTAAGCAATATAGTAAATAAAATTTCACCCGGTACACGCACATAATTAAACTAGACCTTCGTTTGTTGTATGTTTGTCAAAGGAAAAACAACTGTATCTTTGTTCATTTTCAGCATAAACGTTAATTAGAAGAAGTTGTACAATCGAAACGATTATTATCATCCTTTTTGATGGCAACGTAACAGAGAATAGTTCAATTGTCGGTTAACCTTTCGTTCAACGGAACAATCAACATTAGTTTACCGCCAGCTGCTTCCTAAACGTAATAGGCCAGCACGTGATAATCACACGCTTAGCATATGAGACGTATTCGTGGCTCGAAAATTTTCCTACCATTTTCCCATTCCTTCCATAGGGCTAACGTTGCAAAATATATCACCTTACAAACATTTAGTATCTATGCTGAAAGCTTCAGTATCCTTCGTCGTGAGAGATAGTTTCTTTATTAAAACACACGACACATGATAAACTTTAACATTTTGCTATGTTTTTTATAGAGCATGTCATTGAAAAATAATTATGTATACATATATATTTAAATTAATTTTCCATATTATTTATACCGTAAGATGAACACTAATGTGTAATCGATATTGAAAACTATTTTGCTATACCTTTATATAACATGCTAATAAAAGATAATTACATATATATCGAGCTTAATTAAAATTATTATATCCAAAATTTTATAGAAAATTGTTGTAATTTCCATCATATTTTTGTTTTGCATTTAATACAACGTAAATTTCCACTGAAAGTTAAGAATAAGTTTTGCTAACAAAACAAGTTGAAGTTATGTTCTAACTAAAAGGTTACTTAACACTTAGCAATCGTACTGTGATAATTAGAAAAACAAGAAATTCTGCTAATTAACCTTCAATCTTTATCAAATTTCGTTTAATTCGATATCTGAAGAGTTCAAGATATTAAACGTTAAGTGATCGGCGTCATTAAACATCAATCAGAGATGATAGATTAATTTATCAAAATAACATTGGTTCACCTGTAGAAATAATTCGTCGACTCTCAACATTATGGAATATCATTTTGTGAAACAGAAGTATTCAATATTTTACTTCTAACAAATGTGTAGCAAAAATTAACTTACTTAATGTTTCTGCTTATTTGTCGAAAAACGCATCCTTCTACATAATCTTCTAATTACATTTTCTATACCACCGTAACGCCTCTTAGAATAAAGTTGTATTCATTTTGATGAATGCTTGTCTTTGTCTTCTTTTTATCCATTGTATCCCAATATCTCACACATGCACACACATTATGCAACATATTACATTAACTAACAGTAGAATCACACAGAAATTAAGGACGTGTGTCTAGTTTTATTTTATCTACAGTCTATTCTACTTGGAGTTACACTCTATTAACTCTATTTTAGTAAACTATACTTTATCTCAAAAGCAAGTATCTTCATGGCATATTATTTGATACCATATTATTGGAAGTTTTTAAGAAAACCTAGATGAATGTACTTTGAAAGATAAAATTGACGTCATCGATCAAGGTAAATAAATTATTGCGTCAAGCATTGGATATTCCAAATCTAACAAATTAATAATTATTATGAAATATTAACATCAGAGTTAAAAGTGTTTAAACAGGTTATGTAGAGACATTCGATCAAGATAATCAAAGTGCAATGAAGTTTATGCTTAAAACCTGTTTTAACGCTGGAAATTATTTATTCTACATAACTGCGATAATAGTATTGTCGAAATAACATCCTCAAATACATAGTATATATAACTTTTCTTTGACGTATATTTTCATGCACAATATTAATATGAATACATCAATATACAAAAGGTAGTAAACGATTTTAAGATTTCTAGACTTAAGATTTAATAGTTATAAAACGATTGTCTTGCCAATAAAACGGTACGAGTATGTCAGTGTTTCTAACTATAATTCTTTGGTTCTTCGATAATTTCGATGACATATTCGAACATTTTCAAACGTATTTTCCTTGAAGTAGCAGGAAATCCCAAGTACTTACGTTGTTGGCAACAAGCTTATCGCAAGACGATATAAAAATATCATAAAACTCGAAGTTTAAATTTTCTTTGTTACGATTTGATTTATTAAAGACAAATCAAGCGCACGATAAATTAAATAGGAGTTAATTAACGTGTTATATTCTTTGAAATTGCGCATGAAGCTACACATGATCACATATTCTGAAATATCAAATGACAGCCGCGTCGCGAATCCTTGGCAAACAGACGGAACACGTATGATTGTGCACTTTAGATGATTTCGGATAGAGTACTACTTATGACTTATGTACGTAGAGGCTTAAGTGCCAAACGAATGAATTTTAAGTGAAAAATTTCATTTGAATTTAATTACAGAAATGTATTAAAATTATTGCGCTCGTTATATTTTCTGCATATTAATTTCTTGTAATACAAAATATTTACTGACAGTCTACATAAATAAATTATTTAACTAACTAATATACAATATACATATGTTATGTAAGTAAAGAGTTTGAATTGTATTTAACACATTTGTGTTCTTTATTCACAAATACAAGAATTCAAACAAGTAAGGCATGATGTAAGTACTTTTTTAAAAAGAATTAATTAGTATTACATAAATATATATATATATAATATATATGGTTTACTCGGTAAATTTGTAATTACAAATGAGTTACTCGGTATTATTTTTTTAATAAAAATAGTATATTATTGTTGGAATATTATTTAAAAGCATACATTGAGTATCAAAAAGAATTCTTCAAGTTTAATATCTTAACCGCGCCTCTTCTGTATCTTTTATTTCACACTACTAAGACTCTCCAAGTCCTAACCTAAGTTTTGCTAAGAAATGACCTTGTACTATGGTCATGGGTCGTTGAAATCTTCCAAACGGCCGCTTTCTGTTAAAAATAAAAAGCTATAGAACACAATTAAAAAAAAAAGTAGAAGCATCCTTGAAATCTTCGAGAACTCTCCAAAGGAAAATTATTGCTAGCATCCTATAGCTTCCACCATAAAACATCTTTACAACTATAAAAATAACAGAGATATTTAGGTGATTCTATTTACGTTATCGATTTGTACGATGAAATAAACGAGGTCTATGTGGAATCATCTGGATGAAATCAACGTTGAAATAGCTACATCATTATAAATGCAAACCACAAGTTTGATATTTTCTGGCATTCGTACTTGGCTACTACTTGTTTTGTCGCCATCGATGTCGTTGTTGCCAATGTCGCGAAAAATTGTCGAAACCGGGTTTATCCACCTCTGTCTGGTCTAAATTTCGTCTGCCGAAAAAGCAGAGTTGGCTCGCAACACAGTCGCACAGGTTTATAACGTAATTTAGTAGTCTACTATAAAGTCTGAGAGAACTTGAACTTGTTTGTTTGGAATTCGTGTAACTTTATCTGACAAAATTTGCGTAATATTATGTATAAAATTGGAAAACTACAGAATTTATAATTATATTTAATTTGTTTATCTATCTTAATCTCAGTAGAGTTTGTAGAAGATTATTTTTCATGTAGTAAATCCTTCGTAAACAATTTCTAAATTAAATAACAATTCAGACGTGATGATATTATTAACATCTTGCTTGAATGTTAATTTTGTTTCATTTCTTATCTTGTATTTTGGGTTGAAAAATTTCTAACAATAAATAAAATCCCAAGTGTTTATGCTCGATCAAATATCGATAAAACGTATCAAACTTAAATCTGACAATATGAACATGATTCTCAACTCCAAGTTGTGCATCGGTAAATACGTAGCCGCTAAAAACCTCATAAGTTAAATAGTACCTACATATTATACAAAAAACAAGAAGTTCATTTATTTATGATGGAATCACTTCCTTTTATAGAAGTTTTAGAATTATGACGATACATCTAACAAATACAAGACCATTTGAATTTGCTTGCCCAAAATTGGTACATCATGCACGACGATCTACTTTAATTGATATTACTCATGATCGTGGATCATGACTTAATTCAATTGTCATTGGAGGTGTACTTCCTATTATTCAAATGAAAAATCGTGGGTAGTGAACAGAATTAGTTAAGTTTTTATACTCTCCAGTCATACCGCCTGCTAAAGTGATGAGAAAAATAAAATTCTACCGTAACGATGTACAATGTAAGCTTAATATTGCATCGATCAAAGTTCTTTTCTAAAAATAATGATAATTTGTTTGACTTAAGTTCACCTTGGTAAACATATAAATTTCATTCTATCTTAGTTTTACTTCTGATATTTTAAATTTACAACAGTACGATTTTGATGCGCAGATATTTTCTTCGTTCGACAATGTTTAAATGTTTATACTCGTCATTCATAAATCATGTAGAGTTGAACCACTGCTTTCTTATAGGATTTAGGATCATAGGTTACATTTTTAAATAAAAATTTTCAGAAATTGAAGCTTCTGGTGTTACTCATTACGTTGATGGTTAAATGATATGATATACGAATACTTCGGCTACGATACAAGTATAGGTGGTTTAAATTTACGCGCGCGTAGCTGAAAATATTGAAGAGCGTTGGGTAGGTGTCGGTCCTCTTGAAAGTACTTCTTGCGCATTCAAATATAAACTCAGAAGCCAGGTCACGGCTTGAAAATAATCCTGAGCATTTAGGAAGGCAACCCATTGCTTTTAGACCGACAGAGACTTGTGACGCATATAATTCCCCTTACCTCCCTTTCCGACTATGTTCTGATTTCGATGGCACCCTTAGAAATCGTTCTATCGAATCTCAAAGACTTAATGTGCTTAAAATAATCCATTACCGTCGATAAGAACGTAATACATTCGCGTCAATATTTCTTCTGTAAACATGATGCAATTTGATATTATAAGTTTTTCACTTTTTCTGTAGATGGAGGTCTAAAGGACACGTGAATGTCAACTTGTTTTTCTTTTTTTTTTTTAATAAACAGCTTCGATCGACGCGGCTCGTTATTATCTACAAAAAAATGTTACGTCGTTGGTCACAATATCATTAGTTTAAAAGATACTTTAATTTCAAGGTGATAATATTATATAATATGCTTATCTTTATAAAATAACGTACTACAGTTATTTCTTACAAGATATTAGAAAGTAACGAGAGAAAAGATAGTTTACGGATACTTAGAAATTAAATTACTTATCACTGGCGTTTTTTATTGAGAAATGATACGACCAACCATAGAAATGAAAGGAATCTAATGATAAATATAATGAGTAAATGAAGGGATCTAATGGAGGAAAAGAATCTCTACAATAAATAATTGCTACAGAACGTATTTGGCATCTAGGTCTCTTTGACCTTCGTGAACTCTACGTGGTAACACGAATTGTGATATTACTTGCGGTGCGATGGCTACCATGGTTGCATACGCGTCTGTCTCTCTACGCAGGAACTGCTATTAATTTCACTCGTTTTTATTGTTTCAGAGTCCTTGCAATTGTTGTCGCATCTTGGTGAGTGACCTTACATTAATAGGTTATTAAAAGAGTGTCTTTCATTAATCCGACGCAATTATTTCAGAGAAAGAAGTTAGCTCACGTTACAATTACTTTTGCGATTAGCTCATGAATTAGTTTATTTCACGTTTATACGCATCGAAGCTCTTTCATTGGAAAATTCAAATTTGGAAATCCTTCTTTAATTTAATGGTCGTATCTTTTCAATTCCCTTGAATGAATTAAAATTTTCGTAAAATCCTCTGCGAATTCAGGCAACTCGACTAAAGCGGAAGAAGCTTTAAGACTAAGCATTTTGTTGAATTCACCAATTTGGAAAATATTGGTTCGACTGTTGCATAGTGATTCATAATTGACAGAATATGTTAACGTCTTGTTCCTTATTGAATTTACAGCGACAACGTTACAATCAGTGCGTTTAATGTCCCCATTAAGAACTACACACGTGTGTGTCTTTTAATTTTTCAAAACCGTATGAATAAAGTTAGAAATTGTCGCAAAGAATGACGTCGTTATAATGTCGTATCGATCATTGCCGCGTTTACGCAGACACGTAACGTATTTTCACACAGTCTGTTATGAATCGATTTTTAAGCGATATTATTATCAGCGTCCACATCGCGCACCATTGATCCTAACCTTTTCCGGGCTATATTTTCTTAATGTTAACATTAAACGTTAAAGATGATACCGTCTGATATATCGGATGACCAAGGATGCAACCTTTTCTAATTAAATCGAAAAGCGTGCGGAAAATCACAGAGAATCTTTACACAGGGTGTGGCAGCATATATGATAATACACGAAAAGTTATTCTTCGTGCGAAAATACGACGGAAATTTGGAATAAGATTGTTTTCATTTGAAACTACGTTTTCGAGAAAATTAAATTTCAGTTGAAGATAGATTTATTGTGGTAATGAACTCAACTTGTAATGAAAGAAGGTATCAGACAGAAAAGCAAGGATAGTATAAATAAAGAAATTATATCCAAGAGATTGGAAATCCAAATGATGAGTTAACTTGATTCCCCGGTTAACAGTTAAGGAAAAATAAACATATAGCACTAACCGAACTGACAAGAGAGTAAGATCTTTAGAATATGACTCACATGATGTTTCATATTATCTATTTTTCAATGAATGAGATCTATTTATACGGTTCGAAGAGGGAACGTATCTCGAGGGTGTGTTTTCGTGGAATCATAGGATTGGTTGGTAGATCGAGGATGTTTAACCGTTAGAAGATTGAGGTCTAGCTACACTGAACAGCGAATGAGAATCTTACAATACTAAACAATTATTATTTTGTATTTTTATACTAATCTCACTGACCTTGTTATTTTTACATATTTCACAGTACAAGATAAATTTCATTTATATACATATAAATCACGAAAATATTTGAACATTTATGGAAAACTTTTATGTGCATATTATGATTGTTATAGAAAACATTGAAAAATGTTATTGCCATTGTAACGAGACACGACCATCATAATAATAAATCATTAACAATTATAAACGTGTCGATAATTATAAATTAATTTGAAGATATATATAAAAGTCATGACATTTATTAGTGATAAAATTTTTTCGAGTTTTATATAGTACATACGATACATCTATCTAAGTTTTCCATGATAAGTGTTGTAATACTTCCCGAGCCACTGTAAACCGTAAGCAATTTCATTATCACGAATGAACTAACCATCACCTGGAAAATATATTGCACAATTAATTTCTCGATATATTGGTATTTAATATAGTGAATACATTCGTTAGAGCAATGATCTCTATCAAACTCGATAACTGTAATTCTATTTTCGCTTAATCGCTAAACTAAGCGGCACGACGTCTGAAAATAGCTTAAGGCGGTAACTCTCCATGAAGTCGATCAATCGGTTTCTAATTGAAGAAACTTTCCGTGGTATAGCATCGAGATGCCACGAATCTAGCACGTGATATTTACGTGACGTTTGACGTCAATAAGACGGGAAATCTGCGAAATTCGATCTCGTGAAAATTTGAATCATAAATTGGAAATGACGGAAAACGTTTAAAGTTTATGATTTATTACCCTTCGGACTGACATAACACCACAAAAAGCTAACAAACAGATTTTCACAACAATGGTTCGGCCAGATTCTATTGTACTCTCAAACTATATTTTACGAAACATTCTCGGTCAGTCAACGACCTGTATTTTTTGTATATTATAATTCTTCATATTTTCTTCAAACTTAAGAAACAAGTTATGATTAAAAATCACGATTTGGTCCGAAAGTGAACCGAAGAAAGTAGTTCGCAAAGAAAGATAATTACTGCTTACTTTCGAAATATTTCTGCATCTCATATTTAAAAGATTTCTTCAAGGAGAACAAATAATTTTAAAGAATTGCAAAAATACAAATAGGTAATTACATATATATTGTGTAATAATTTCTTTAAAATTTCAGTGAAATGCAAACATCAACGTCAAACGAGTCATTCACCCTAACAAAGAAAATCAATAATAGAAAGTGATCAAGGAAAATATTAGACTTTTGTAATCAAATAATTGAGATAAACATTCGATACTATAAGAAATTGCGAAGTGTTATAAATTGTTTGAAAGAATTCGTAAAAAATGATACAACACAATCCCTTAAATAGCAACTTGTACTGAAAATGTATGTGCGTACTTCACTGTAACGTAATGTAATAACATTTTGCTTCTCAAAATTATTAAACGCTATTTTATGCGAGATGAGTCATCTTACCTAGGATTCCTAATATTTAGAATCTGTTTGGTAATACGTAACTCTAGCTTCTTTTTAATAAATATACGATCTTTGTTTAATTTCCAGCGATATTAAACAGAAGCTGATTACGAAAAGATAAAACATAAGTGAAATTGCGTCTAGTTGTCTCATTGATTTGTCTCCTTCAATGTTTTCTGCGTATGACCTTCCCCCTCTGAGTATGGCACGAGCATAACTTTTTTTTCCTTTTAGTTTCCTAGATAGGCTCGATTAACTTCCTTGTTCGTGGGTTTTGAAAACTCTTTGAAAAATCCAAGGTAGACACGAGAGATAGACAATGGAATAACAGTTTCCTAGTTTGAGTCATACGCTTACGCACAAAGTATTTTCCTAGCACATAATTTTAATACACTCACGAGTTGGAAAAGGTTAATTTAAAGAGAATAAATGAGAGAATATGAAAATATTTCTATTAATATGAAAATTTTTTGAGGGGGTATCCTAGTCTACAAATTTGAAAAAATCGAAAATTTTTTTTCATATTTCCAAAGTTTAGACATTCAAGAATATGTTCTTAAGAGGATTTTTCAAAATTTCAATTATTTTATGAGTTACAGCAATTTTTGTGACGCGACATCTGCTCCGGTCCGACCGGGACAGATGAACAGTAGACGGTAGACGCTGCCTGAGTATCTACGTATGAATATCTTCATAAAATCTTTATTGTATTTTATCTCTTTTTAAAGTATTTTTAATTCTCTAATTCAATTGGGACGATGTTTGGCTTCTGAAACCCAAAATAACAACGAATCGTTAAATTCGTTGATATGGACTTTTGTTCCGAAGCATACCCACGCAGGAACGCAGACAATTCAAATTTCCACTTTCCTCGCAGTGTGTATTTTTAATGAAGGTTTTATACCCATATTAAAAATCATAAGTGTCATAGGAATCACGATTGGCCCAGAAGCTCATGCGTTCGCAGTCAGGCGAGACGAAATTCGCATCGAGCGCTCTGAACTCCGAGCTTCAGAGGCATCAAAGGAAGCCAGGACTGCTCGTCTCCATAAAAGAACTTCGGAGAATGAGCATTTTGAAGTAGAGCAAGGTTTCTTGTATAGAACAGGTATCGCCGATTAAAAATATGTAAATATGCTGTACCATTCTATGAGTAAAATTGCCGGAAACTTGTCTCAAAACTTTAAACGCGTTTTTCTCGAAACTACTTTTTTCGAGTTGACGTGCACGATGTCTCAAGTTCTAATGAACCGATTTATTTGAAATTTGGTGTGAATGTTCTTTATACATTCCTTTATCGCCTTAACCACGCTCAGATCAAAATTTTTAATTTTACTATTTTTAAAAAATTCGTAATTGCCAAAAAACATGCCAAAAAGGGTTGAAGGGTCACATGGCCCAGGTGAAAGGGTCACATGACCAGAAGGGTTGAAATTATGCACGCCAGGACACCCTTTTTTTGGGGCTCCTCACTTTGCCAGCTCATAACTTTGTGAATTTTGGGTTTTTTTCGGTTAATTTTTTTATGTAATCTTAAAATATCAATAAACAAATGATAAAAAGATGGATAGTAAAAATATTTTTTGTTTCGTTTGTACAGAGCTTCAAAAACCGCCCAAAATTCATGTCTCTAGTCTAGAATACCCCCTTAAGCCTTGAATCGGGACTTGAGTTTGTAAAATAAAAATATCTTGAATATTTTTGTATTGCAAAAGTGATTTTAGGAGTACAGTAGAAAATTGATTAAAGATAATGTTTTAATATTAAAACAAAAAAGAAAGCAAAGTTCATGGTATGTAATAAATAATAGAGATAAAAATTTATTTGCCAGAGTAATTTTTATACAAGTAAGAATTGATAATTTTGATGCCTTGTTGTTTTGAATTACAACATATTGTACTTCAATTTGAACAAAACTCTAGATATTAGTATACAGAAGATTTGATACGAAATGGCCCCTATGTTTCTGATCCCTGTGATGTATATTATTATTTTTTTTTTATTATTTATTTCTTTTCATTCATAATTTGTTCAATTTGGACATTTGGAAGAATTATGTATATTATTGACTAAAAATTTTGAATATCTTACTTTTTTTCGGTAAACTTCAGAACCGAATAACTTTTCAATTAAATATCAAATTAATCAAAAAAAAAATTTGAAACGAATTGTTACAAATATCCTGTAATTATGCTTGAAGGAAAGTACAAGTTAAATTTCACAAACATGATTACTCTTCTTGATAATTAAACTTATGTTAACCTTACGTTATCTCGTTCCACTCTTACTTTAGTACAGCAAATAAAGCTATGGATTATCGTAATAGCGTGATATTATATAATAGCTTAACTAAAAATACGTAAAAACACGTGACATTAATACTTAAATTAACATTAAATTCAGACATGTGCAATAATAACATATATTTGAATAAACAATAAGCGAAAATGGCATCAGATACATCGATCGTAACAAATGGAGAAAAATTTTTAATTCAAATTAAGCCAAAGTCGAAAATTAAGAGACTTTTTACTATTATTATAACAATTTATAAATTTATGACTGTGAAGGGGGATAAAACGATTTTATCAAGAGAGATTATATCCATTCTAGAAATAAACTTGTTTGATTAGTAATCAATAGTAACAGAGTAGAAAATGAAAGATAGAAGACGGAGAAATAAAATAATTTCAAGTCCTTAACATCACCAACTTTGCATATACATAATCAAAATGAAAGTTTATCTAATTAATTCCATATACTTTTTCTTAATTTTTAAAATTTAGCTACCCGTGAACATTGTCGAGCGTAAGTTAACACAACTTTTGTTCCTTCCTCTTTTTCTTTTTGACAAATAAATGTCTTTGAATCATTGTAATTTTTCGAACGGTTCCTGGTGTGTACTTTGAATCTTGGCCAATAAGCGTCTTTATGGCGCGAAAGAGTTATACATTTGCGTCAGAAGGTTCCTTCGCGCTGCGGATAAATGGTTCTAAACTGTTCACGTTCAGGCTGGTTGAAATAGCGTTGTTTACATCCAACGATCTGCTGAATACAAAGGGGCATCTGCTCTCGATAATCTTGCTCTTAAATTCGCGTTAGTTGTCAAGCAACGGTACTTACATATGCAAATTGCAATATGTTTCAATATAAATTAGATATCCGTACGTATTTTATCACGTGTTGACAACAAATGTGCGTCTTCATCGTCATAGAACACTTGTCAAGACTCGAATATTGTGTCAAACTGAGACGATCATGGAAATAATAATCACTTCATTGTCTTATTATCTCAATTGTTTCTACATATTGTTAACTCTTTCTAAAGATGATCAGGTAATCAATTGAAAATTGATGAAATGGTCTATACTATATAAGTTTTTCAAAAATGATTCATCATTCAATGTTATAGAATATAAAATAACACATTCTCTTTATAATTTCTCTCGGTATAAGCTCGTTGATTCAATTATTTACTTTAGTTTAACTTAATTCTTATTCATAGTTTAAGGAGAATTTAATATGAAAATTAAAATATATTCATTTATAATGATAGAAAGATTATAGCAAGAAGATAGATAATAAAAAAAGAAAGAATCTGGGATTATAAATAGGCAAATAATCTTTTTTATCTTTATCAGCTTTCTAAAAATTGTTGAAATTTTATATTATGTTCGTGTTAAGTACAAGGACAGAAATGCAAATATAGTTATTTATAGGCTTTCTATCTGCTAACCGCTTAATCCGAGATAAAATGGCCTCATCATTTCAATGAAAATAACCAGTCACTGTAATTACTCGGCCATAAATAAGAATAAACCAAACTTCCAGATGTAAATTAGTACACGCAGACAGACGTTATATATCGAACTGATTAAATCACAATAAAAATAGGATATAAATACACAGTAAACCTCTTCTTTAGAGAATACAATTTACGCTTGTTGTTACGATTATAGCATTAGAAATTTATGCGTTGAAAGATGTAAAAATAGAATTTTCTTTCTACAACCATATGTATAAAAAGAAATGTTGTTCTTTAATATTGGATTGTTGAGAAGTTTATAGCAAAGGTTAAAGAAAATTTGAAGACGAAACATTCTATTTATAATAAATATACGCAATTTGTTTCCATGAAGATTCAAAAGCTTTAATCGAAAAGTCCTTCGCATTTTTAAATGATAAATTCCTTCAAATAATTTTACAAAACTATTTACTAGACAGTGTCTATTAATATAAAAATATTTTGATCAAAAAATAAAATGAACGATGTACTATACTTTTTCGTCTAATCAATTTCATATGTTCTTAATTACTGAGTTTAATAGATGATCAATGGCGAAGGTTTAGAGAAATATAGATTATCCGATCATAACGAATAATCTTTCAAATCCATCAAATACTGGTCCGACGTGTTAAGTAAATACACAATAAAAGTTAATACCGACAGCTACAAAGATTGCCATATTTCTGTGACCAACCCAATATCATCGGTAGCAGGACAGAGCTACTTCTCCTATTAACTGAAAAGAAAGCTCCCATTCGAATGATCTTACTTTGTTTTGAATGCTTTAATACGTGCTAAATGTTATCATAATCCTTGCTTACCCTTATCACTCTAAGAAGTGAAAGATAGGAAGATCAATAACATTTAATAGCTATTAGAAATAAGAGATACGGAATGGAATTACTGTTAAATCGTACTAAATGGTGAAATACACTTTCCGATACGTTGTATTAAATGTCGATCGAAAATATTTGCATTGATCCATCACTAATTCGTCACTGTCAGATTTCCGCGCATTTCTCTAGATTAATTTATTCTCTCTCAAAAAAAAGCCTTCTTTATGGATTATTGTTTGCCAGAGGACGTTTGTCTTTTCACTAAAACATATATACAGCGATATATTATGATGACATTAATCGCATATAAATAGTTATGAATTACTACATTGTTTGCGACGATCTGAGGGTTATATATTGAATACACTCATTAATTAGTATCAAAGTATTTAAGTCTACCGTAACTTACCACCTAGTTTACCATAAGAAAAATAAATTAACTTACACTAGTTCGTATCAAAATTCGTTTTCAGAAGGCAGAGTTTAGCGAATGGGTTTCTAAAGTTGACATTTTTCTATCATCTATATTTTTCTTAAAAGAAAATATTAAAGAACTATTAAAAGAATTACTTATGAACATGGGAAAATAAAGTGCTTGCAGAATGCAGCGCGTCAAGCTATAAAAAAATTCTTCCTCATCTGGGAAGGTTAACCATTTTTATAACTCCTGTGGTTGAGTTGTGTCGATCGATAAATCCGTTGACATTAAACTATAATGTAGACATTTTATACCGTTACTGTATACTTTATCATTTTTTTGTATTTGTTTAGACTATCTAAAGAATGTATTAAATATACCAATATAGTAAAAAAATGTTCTATGCACATAAAATAAACATGTGTGATATAAAAGTTATTAATAGCTTCCATAAATTACTATAAAAATTATAAGAAACGTATCGTTATCTATTACAAATATTTATGAATAGACTCGTGTCTGCAAAACGTCTACGATTTTAATTGTTTTTCCTGTTTATAAACAATGACACGCTTTACTTAGTATCAATTCTACTGTTCCTCACTAGTCGATTGAATCATCAGAATATATTTGTAGTAGCACGGTACAGTAATCATGAATACACAGACGGTAGTGTTTGCCTTAGATGTAGCTGACAGTAATGCCATACTTGCAACTGGCAATATAGGTAACGTATGCTGAAGATAATGAAACCCTTTTCCAATCAAAAGACTGAATTAGGAACATATTTGTAAAATAAATTCATGATATTACTATATATTACTATATATAAATAATTATACAGCACAAGTACCCTAATCTTATGATAGTCCTAAGCCTATATCATAGATATAGAAACTTCGACTTAACCAATCCATCTTCTCGCCTCGACTTAACCAATCGACTTTCTCGCCTCTGATGAAAACAATACCTCGAATTACTACACGGTTTGAGGCAGGTAAAATTTTGTACCGGAGAAGACAGATAGGTAATTTGTCGGTCGACCTTCAACAAGAGGGAAGAACTTTTCCCAACCTATGTGTGCACTCCATCTACGCATGCTACCACCCTTGTTAGTGAATGCTAGAAAGGAAAATTACCTGTAACATCAATTAGGAAGCCCTGATACAAAGCAGAAACTCGAGGTTGAGACACTAAGAGACATACTTGTTGCCATGTGCCTAACTACGTATCTAAATACTTTTTTTTTTATTTACTTTTTATTTTACTATCAATTCTCGCATTGAGAATTATAAGTAATTTTCTCTGGCGTGGCGCAGTGACATGGCTAATTATGTATAATAAGTTAATACTTATTATATATAAGTATAATTTATAAATAATTATTATAGATAAATAAATATTACTTCATTTTAATATCTCGTTAAATCTTGTGCTTTGGTGTTTTTTTTAGCCTGCGGATCTGGTCCGACGTGTTAAGTAATTTAGTAATTAGGGAGTTTCGATATTTGATGACTCTTTTGCTATATCTATTACTATATTTTGATGTTTCTTCTTTGATTTTGGGTATTTTGAGGTCGCGATGTATTGCTTCGTTATGGACCTAAATACTTGCCGAGTAGAAATGGTGCTAGCAGACCTAGCTATTTTCATTGCTAGCTATTTAAAAATGTTGTATCATAAGAATCTTTATCAATAACAACGTAACGATGGAAAAGTCTGCGACTTAGTTCCTAATTAGTTGCAAGCTAATCCTCTACTCGAAGATATAATAAATACTCTTACTAGAGGTTAAGGATCAATTTAGCTAGATAACAGATTTTCAAAAACTCTGAATTCAATGTACGCTTAACAAGATTTTTTTTTTACAAATCCTTAGTATATTTGAGAATATAACTCTATCAAAAACACGAGTCATCTATAAATACCGAGATCTTTAGATTAAGATCTTAAGATTATAAGTATATAATTCCAGTTTTCATTAACCATGTATCTATATACATCAAGTAAAGTTACAATAACTAAGTTTAATGTTTATGAATAAACGACGTCATTACTTAAAACGTCATAAAAATCTAACGTCATATAAATTTGACGTCATATACAACTATAACGTTATAATATGTGTATTGATTTATAATATCGAGACAGCTTTCGAAGGTAACATCCAGGGATGAATGAACATCGCAGGTCATTCTGACGAACGATGCAATGCTGTCATAAAAGTATATTTTTATTTCAGGGTACTTGCAACCCTTGTAGTATATAAGAAATGAAATGAGATTATGCGAAATAATGAAATACTATGGAAATGAGAAGTTAAATAGAATACGAAGGAATCTGTTTTTAGCTTTCAACAATAATAAAGATAAATGCATTTGTTAATAAAAAAAGCAGTTACACTCACTAAATTATCATTCTATCCATTGCATTCATACGATTAGACATTTCGGACGTACTAATAATAAAATATAATTATTTTTATTTATGCAGATCCTCCTGTCGACAGCGTGTACATGATATGTGGCGTATTGATCGCTTTGCTATTAGTCGGCGTCATCATCGTTCTCCTTGCTGTAACGATCAGGTAATAAAACATATACTAATTTTTTACAGAACATTTAACATCTTAGAATACGACAACGTAAATATCTTGCATTTTCCAAAACATTTTCTAAATTTCTTAGAGTTTATTAATACATATGATATGTCACAATAATATACGTATATTGTAAATGATTACTAAACGGTATTTGTATATCTTGTAGTATGTTATGTATAAAAAAAGACAAATCTTTTACATCTAGTAATTTAGTCTTCGATACAAAAATAAAATATATATAACAGTTACGTATATTGGTACAACGGCCTCGAGAGCTTCTTTGGAAAACACACAATATGAAAAATGGATGAGAAGGATAACAAACGTTATAATAAATCAGTGGAGCGAAATTGTAAACTATAAAAAATGCCAACAGAGGAAGAAGGAAAATAGAGAATGCATAAAATATTAAAAATAGAAAGTACACAAGTGGATATAGTTCAACAGTCCTTTCAAGCATTAATCGCGTGTTATTGAACATGCATCAACAAATAGCGTGTATTCATCAACTAAAACTCTATCCAATTAAGGTCATCTCTCTGTTTCTCTTTCTCGCACGTTCGCCACCAAGTAACGATATACTTACGTAGTTCGTATTGCTGTCGAATGCAAACATGTGTATAACTACGTTGTAGTGTCGGCGTAAATTTATCAAGAAGAAAGCAACGTCGTATATGATGCATATATCGCGATACGTGTACAAAACTTAATTAAATAACGTGATTAAAACTCGTTAAACGTTAATGACCAAGGAAATGAATGTATTATCGTGCAAGGTGATCCACCTTAGAAATTAAATGTATAAATGTTTTTTTTTTTATTTGAAGTTAAAAGAAAATGAAGTCGGTTGCTAATCATAAGTACAATTTCTTTCTATAAGGCAATTCGTTTGTAATAGCTTCCTGGAATATGGGATTTCAGTCGAAAACGTTTTAATAAATTCGAACGAAGATATTAAAGCGATGCTTGTCATATCAATACTCAATTCGTGCATTTTTCAGTAACACTATCTAGAGTTAGACTTTGACTTCAAAAGTAAAACTAAGCAAAACAATGCTAATTATTCAATGAAATTTCTGATAACGTATGAATAGCCTGTATTTTATATTTCGTAGCATGAATCAGGGTTTTCATTTGAAAATCTGACTCACACAATTCAACATTATTACAAATGGTTTCGGAACGAGCGAATTATCGTGACTTAACGTACTTCGCGTATAATTAATTAGTTATTTAGATCGGAATATCTTGTGCGCTATTAATAATGCGAAGTAATGTGTGCGGGTAAAGTGAGTTTACAATACAATTGCAACAAAATGTTAAACATTATCCAATTTTTATAAGAATGCATAACTAGCTCATTAGCAATCAAACTCTATCATATTTTTCAAATAATCGAAATGACAGTTAATATGTTATTAACTATCCTTATAACATGAAATAATTGCGCACTAGACGTACCAGATGCCGTAATAATACGATCGTTCGTCGCGTGCTTTAACAGGAATCGGAAATTTGTGAATCACGTGCAGACTCGCGTGGATGAAATGTGGAAATCTGATAATCTGTAAGAGAATTTCGCTTTAAATCCCAATAAAGGATTTTATCTTGGATTTATCCGACTGTAAGTTTTCCTGTCCAACAGCATTGTGATCGAGATTAGACGGAAAGGTTTCTCCATGTATCCAGACTGCAGTCGATAAAAATATTTTTCTTCGTATTTTCGCTAGTTTCACTTGAACAAATTCAATCTCGAGATTAGAATCCAGGAACTTCATTGCGATACGCTTTCGTTGAAAATTTTCTCTGTGCCTGTGATAGTGAAGCAACTTTTATTATCTCTCTCTTTATCTGGATAACAATGATGTGTGTAGCTTATGTAAAGATGTTCGTCTGTTTTATTGTTGATAGTATAAAGTGTTCCTGTTCCTATATGTTGTCCCGTAATTAAGTAAATGAAATTTTTATCGGAATTTGTCATCCTTATAAACAGTATGTGTGTACATACTATATACTGACAAATGCCATAAGATGTACGAAAAGTAATTTCCGGTTAGATAAACGCGAACAAATTGGAAATGATCAAAGATGTTACATTCAATATCACAGAGAGTTTGAGCGAAACATTCATCACAATGTTCAATTTTCATAGATTGAAAATTAATCCTATTGCAAAAATCAATTTACCATTTTCTTTACCATATTTTTTAGTATTTCTAATTTTTAGTATTTCTAATCTTTCATATTAAAATTATCGTACCACTTACATTAATTGTTTATTTTTAACTACAGCTTTTATACAGTAAACTTTATAAATAAAGTTAATAATAGGTGTTTACTATTTTACGTGTTTGTATACTTACGTATGAATATGAGAAACAACTCGCGATACAATGACTAAAGAAATGTCAAGTCCGCACAGTAATACCACTAATGAAAAGAGTTTATCATTATCGACGTCAGTAACATTTAAAAACAAACTAACTGTTCTATATAAACAAGGGCAAAATAAACATGTTTTGTAACTTTTATGACATGCGCAGTAGGATCTGTTCACTGATTTTAACCGATTGACTCATTTTACAGTTTCTCACGATTATTAGGTCTTCTATGAAACAATGTTACGTATATCCGTTAATTAACATAAAATACGCACGTTAGAAATTATCATTCGTTAAATATTTCTTAAATTCATTTAAATATTCAATGAATTTGCACATAGAGGATATGGTATAATTAGCGGGTGTTTTGTAACATGAAAAAATACATCTTTAAAGAATTTTAATGTTAATTTTGATGTTTGCTAACAAATTGCATTTAACCGTTTCCATTGATGAATTCCAGTGTGTATTATTCCTCCAGAGAATTTTTCCAAGTTAATTAAATTAGATACTTAAAATATATAATTTGTCTTATTATATTAAGCTAATCTCATTATTGCCCATTGACACAATTAGCACAGTTTCACGAAGAACGTGTAAGAGAGTTTTGTTTTATCTTTCACCCATTATCAAAGTGAAAACTTTGTTTCATCATGTGAATATAATAATTCGAATTATATTCGTATCGAATTGCAGCGAAACTTTATTTTCAAAATATAAATCTGCTATGAATTTTCTTTCCTATTATTTTGCTTATTATTTTGCTAGTTTTCAGTTTGAAGTTTATCTAAGGCATCGCGAAAATAGGTCTAAATTTGAATTAGGAGCATAACTTTCGCGAGTGCAGTAAAAGCGCACTTTTATTGAATAGAAATGAAACTCAATATATGTATCAAATCAGTCTTCCAGTGGAAAGTGTGTATATTATTTAAGACAGAACGTGTTTGTCCAATAAAAACAAAATAAAAAATGGAATTAGCTACCTGCTAAGTGTCATACGCATTGTCCACTTTTCATATTTGTTTTTATTCATACTTAATATCATATAACATATGAAGCTTTCAACATTTGAAATTTTCTAAATACACATTGATATTGTATAATTTGTTGAAATTTCAAAGAAACATATAAATTTTATTTATCAATCTCTTATTTATAAATAGAAATCAAGCTATAAAGTCCAAAATTTACTTAAAACGCTTATATCAGAATTTATATATCAGATTTCTATGTTGAGTGTTTTACTCAGAAAAATTCGTATTTTATTTTCTATATAAAATATTATTCATTACAGGAACACGTGTAATTCGCATATTTATATAATGATTTAATGATGAACAGCACGTGAATTTCCAATTATAAGGTACTACAAAGATATGCTACAATATCAATCATCTTGTTCATTAGAACAGCGATACTGAATGATAATGATAGGATGAGTCAAGTTTTATCATGACGACAGGAAAGATTGGACTACATGTACAAATGATAACAGACCGACATAAAAAGAAAAAGAAATTCAACATTTACAAATATGTAATTGTTACATATCCGTTTATATAGATGACTAATTGAATATCGATTTCATAAAACTGTACAAACTATACACTTAACTTTTAATTACATTGGTATAGAATAACGTACATATACACGTAATGTATGTAGTAACATTTATTTTACAAACATATATTTATTACTAGACTGCGGATGTTTATGCATTTATGAGATATTTAAATATGCAAAAATGTAAAGATATAGGAATTATTCAAAGTGAAGTATTTGTGATAATTAGTCTGCGAATATTTGTGCAAATCCACATTTTTATGAACGCAACTAAAGGAATGAAACGTAAGCAGAGATTTGTTTCACTTTCACTGATACGTTCATTCCATACATTTTTGCATCTTGAAATTCCACATGAATGCATAAAAATTCACGGTCTAGTTACTATTTGGATATTCGGATGATGAAGCAAATCTCTATTTGACTTCCACTTCTTTGATTTTGTTCACGGAAATATGAGTTTGAATAAAAATTCGTAGTCTATTTATTATTATAATATAATTATTATGTATAATACATACAGTATTCTATCAAGATATGTATCTTAATTCTATTTTAAAGAGGTAATCTTATGATATGCACCTGTTTTCTGACTTTTAAAGCTATTTTTTAATATGGCGACGAATAAGGTGGTCACAACGACCATGAACCGGATTAGGTAAATGTAAATACACTTATTATCGATTCAGTTAGTTTTGTAATGTAATCGCAAGTAACAATCTATGTACACGCCCAGAAGACAAGAATAGATACTAATTAAATAGAGCACGCGAATACACCCATCAAACTACCCCTGCTCTGTCTAGACACGCGTCTACTTAAGTAGTGTCAGGTTAAATTTCAACATTAGCCAAACAGACCACATTAATGGCCTAAAATGTATAAGCGAACCATTCGTGCGGATTGCTAAAGAATTGTTTGCCGTTCCTTAACGAGGAACATATTCGTCAGAAGGATCAAAAGATAAAATCAAGACATACAAGATATGGTCAATATTTCTCCGTAACAATAAAAATATCACATACGAGCTTTTTTTAGAACAATTCTTGGAATGAACAACAATATAGATGTCTATTATGTGTGTTCATCAACCTGTTGACAAGAACATACGAGTTAACTCGATAATTCCCCATTCTTTATATACAGTTTCGTTTTCTTGCAAATAGATTATATCACATTTATTTTATTTCTACTATTAATTTGTAATTTCATAGTAACAAAAAGTTTTTTTGGAATATGAACCGTTTAACAAATTAATTATTTATAAAATATAATTGGAACTTGTATATCTTTCGTTAATAGTTAGTATCATTTGATAGAACAAGTATTTAGAAAAAAAAATTCTTTCTAAGGACAACATATTTTCATATTTAATCTAAAATTATTACTAATCCAGGGATTTAAAAAATTGTAAAGCATTTTTCACTGTAATTTATATTACGATAGCATATTTTCACAGTAGTATGAAAAATATAAGAATAAAGTAAAAAATTTAAAAATTTGTATCCAATAGGTTATCTTACTTTTCACGTGAAATTGCTTCCGGATTTACAGTTGGGATTAACACTGGAAACAGTATTTAAAATAGGTATTATTAATATGGATTTTCCCACTTTATTTTAATTACATGGAATCAATATACCAGATTAGTGGGTCGAGATATATGAACTCCTACTCAGATTCATAAACATTTGTTCAACGACTTCGATTGACAAAACACAAAAATGTATGCAACATTTATGGTAATATGGATCTTTATAATTATCATTAATTTTATATTACTTGATATAATAATTCAGCATAAACGGTAGGATAATAGTAAAACGATTGAGAATTTATTATCAAAAGATATAAATCGTTCATTTTAAAGAGGAAAATCCAAATTTTGGTACCTTTCATTATACAAGGTGATTTATCCGATAGATTTGAATTATTTATAGGCTATATATCGTACAATGTTACACAAGACAAAACAAAACAAAATTTATGTGATTTCAAGGAGGACACGTGCTTTTCTCTATACCGTATTGTGTGAGCGAATGTGTTGCCAAGATCAACTTAAATGAAACGCTATATTTTTTCAGAAAATCAAAAGAGCATTATCTAATAAAAATATATTAAGATACAATAGATCTGAAGCATATATTTAAGCAAACAATTAGTTAACATAAAAATGATACTAAAAATCATCATTTTCATCAAATTAACTACGAATGTATTTTGTAACCTCTCGAACCGCATTAAAAACGCGTATTTAGCATTTACAAATCATGTGTAATTTATCTTATATAACTAGAAAAGTTTACAACATTATCTAAAATAAAATTTTCATCGCAAAAATCTCAATAAAAATTTGTTGTTAACATGATATACTGTCAAAATATTGAATACGAACAAAACAAAAACAATCATTGCATCGTATATCATTTTATCATTTTTAACATGCAAATATTATTGTATATGTTGCTTACATATTGAACAATTTAGAATTAATTAAAAGTTGATAAGTTATCTTGTATATTCAAAAGAAAATGAATAATTGAAATTTTACTAATAGAAATGGATCTAAATATAATTAAATGAAATATAAATATAGAAGTAAACATATTGAAGATCTATCAATAACAATTAAGAATATATTACTTATAATAATAAAAACTTCGACTTTCCGGATTCGTTCCTCACGATAATCGACACAAGTACAAAATGTGGTTCCAGTAAAGTGTTGAAAACGTTATGCAATATTTCCTACTTACTATATATAAAAAGAATCGTTAGAATCACATTTCGATTACGTTATTCCCCTTGTTCCACGGTTATGTTTAAAAACGTATACACATGGTACACGTCTGGCCTTTCCAACAACTAACCGGGGCCGCAATGACGACAATGAAATGCTCTCGAGTGAACGAGCGAGCGTGTACCGTTCGAATTTCACACAGTAAGTGATCCGATTGGCTGACGCTCAGGGCAACCTCCAATCGCAGCCCAGCGTCTACGTGACGTCACGAGACGGTATTATATACCGTCGTACACGCATCGTTCCGATCAGATCTCGGTTGGCTTTTGAAATGAGCGAAACGAGGTAATTTTCGGAGAGTTCTGGCAGCTCGCGCGCCCTTCGGCTGTGAGAGAAGCCGGGTGGTGGTTTTTCCCTTAGTTGAAACAAGTAGAAGAAAGCTAAATTACTCGTACAAGTCATCATTCGAATCCTAGCAACGCAGTTCAACGTCAAGAATTCTTTCATAAACTAGTCATCGAACGCGTCGCCGTTGTTAGTCGAGTGAACGTACGAGAACGAACAGCTGAATTATACAAAGTGTTTCGTCGATAGCATGAGTTAAAAGGTGGGCCGGAATAGGTCGCGCAAAACGTCGAATTAATATCCGTACAATTGGGTGCTCTGTAATCGAATTGAGGAGTTAAACAGGACTTTCTAAGTCAAAACTTCACTCTCGTGTGATACATTTGCTTGTAACTGACGAAGGCTTTGCGACGCAATGCTGGAATAGAAGTTTAAAAAGGAAGAGAAAGAAAAATAGAAGACGTGAGAAGTAAGAACTAGATAAAAAGTACTACAAGAGAAAGAGAGAGAGAAACAATAGACTGATAAAAGGCAAATTGCCATAAAGAAAAAATCGTTATATTTATTTCGCGTAGAATACAAACGCGTTCTGGTCGTTTGGTCTCTGCGTTTGGTTTATATTTTTCTTTGGAAGCCGGCACAAGCGTTCTCGATATACCATTCGAGAACCGCGGCACATAAACAGCTTCAAAATTAATTCCGAAAGTTCGAAATCCATTAAAGCGAAGCTCTCGAAGCTGTACCTGAGACTGAAACAGAAAAGAAAAATGGTCGGGAGCAATGGGACTATGATTGCCATTCGGCTTGTCCGTAGCAAATTGCGGAAACGGGAGGATCATTCGAATGCGGTACATCCGGAAGCGACTGTAGTTCAAACAGCAACATCGCCAGTCTCAACGATCGTCGAACCGTCTTATCCTGGTGAAGGTTGTTGCACGCAGACGTCAGTCACTACCACATCGACGGATCTGGGAAACAGCACAGCTGTTGAACAGGATAACGTCTATGCTACGGTCAATCCGGCAGATCAATTCGTCTGGCAGTTTCCGCCTCCTTATCCACCGCCTCATACACCGACGCAGTATACGTTGTACAACGACCAGGTTAGTACTATGTATAAACCCTGTTTTTTACTTTCTTATTTCCTCCCCCCCTTTTTTTTGTTATTTCTCATCATGTGGTTCTTTTTTTCTTTTCTTTCCTTCCTTGGAACTTGTAATCTTGAACGAAACGAAGACTACGCGTTTCTCCCTTCTAACTTCGCCCATATTCTCTGTATACTTACATTGGCTGCGCTAACCAGTAGAGCCAGTATTACCAGATTTTACTGGTTTATTCTCTGACTACCAGGATTACTCGTATAATACTTAAGTTAATAGAACGATCCTTCTTTTTATGGAATTAGTTGCTACGTGTGAAAACTTGTTTGTATCTTGATCTTTTAGCGGGTAAAATTAAATGAAGAATATTGTGATACAGGATGTCATTAAGTAATGTAATTAAGGAGTAAGGTATTGGTGGGAAGTACATTGGTTTCGAAGGATAATAAAAAGTGGTTTAAACTATGTATATCGTAGTTGCTATGCCTATACTTGTGTATTCTAGAACTGATCGATCTTGTGTATATATACATACATACATACATACATATTACTACTCTTCGTTTGCTTATATACGATAGTATTAAAAACATTTCATTTGCTGGAGATCAATTTTATTTACTGGATATCAATATTATGAATCGAAAATTACATTGAAAAACGAGATAGAGGATAAAAGATTTGAAAAAAAATAACGAAAATTCGAGCATATTTTAATAAAAGTAAAAGGTATCAAATGTACTACTATAATATTTGTTACTCGTTGCTTGCTTACCAATGTTTACTTTATCAAAAGGGTCTATATTATACTTATTGAGATTATAGATTACTTTTGTGAAAATCTTATTGCAATTTTTGTTATCGTTTACATTTACGAAACCTTCAATTCAAACAACTTTCTTAGAAACTTGTATCTGGTCAACTTGATGAACTGGATCTTGGACCTTGAATGAATCCATATTATTTTTATAACGAACTTCATATAAAATAATATCGTCAAATCATCAAATATTAACGTAATTCAATAACCAATATTTTAAAAAAAACTTCTTATGTACTAAATTGTGACTACATCTATGCTTCGTTATAAATACAAATGAGACGACGATTACAATATATATATATATCTTAACAACAAGACTTTAAATTATTACAATTTATTACAATTTTATTTATCTTTAGTCTATATTACATAAAATATTGCCAATCGTATTGTAGTTTCAAGTATATTAATAATTTCGCGGTAGATTCTCGCTAAAATTTACATCCATAAAATTATGAAAGCTTGTGCAATATGTTATTTATAGTAGATATAATGCATCAGCTATACATAATATATTATAACTGAAAAAGACATATCTGGTAACACTCCAGGATATACTTGGTAATGGCAAGACCTTTGAAAATTGTAAGTAGTTATTAATAATAGTCGATGGCGCTATCGATTGTCCAAGGACGAGGCATACGAGTAGACGGCCTGGCAAACGAGTTGTAAGGTCGAGGCTCAGTCCGAGGCTTGCCGCCAGAAAAATCCCAAACAATCGGCAACGTTGCCACTTTTGCTCTGCTTTGTTGCCGTTATGACACGTATGTTTCAGTTTCATGCTCCACTTACCAGTAAATCTCTACTGCTTTCTCATATATATATGTACATATCTTTTCTAGTTTTTGAACTATTTCTATCACCCCTATACTATTACGTGTCTCGTACAAGAATAACCACAGTATTTCTATATTAAGCACCAAGTCTCGTTCGAATTTCAATTCTAGAATCGAACACTATACATATCGCAGATATACAGTGACTCGCGAAAGTGGTCGAAAGTCAAACACTTACCAGGGAAAATTTTTGGCATTTTGAAATTCCATTAACGCTGCAATGATATTACACTGGTAACATCTGAAACAAATCTGAAAATGTATATGAAAATTACGGGGCCATTTATTGCAAATATACATTTAGTGAAAAGTTTATATACAGCATGAATAGTGATCTCAAACGTGTATTTAGCGTCAAAGATGGCGTCACTAAATATCATAACTTACTAACCGTGATGAAAGATTGACTGTTCGAATATTTTGGTTATCTTTATGAAAAATGTGTTTGCATAAAATATTTGAAATATCTTGTGGTTTATGTATACATTTTCAGATCTTACCAATATAAGTTTCAAATCGTACCAATATAATCACGATAATTGTGATTCCATGAATCACTGCGTATAAGTTTCTTCAAATTAGAAATCTTAAATTACTCCCATTATGGAATTACCTTAATCTAATCGCTCATTATCTAAACGATCAAAATGACATAAGTTTTCATGCTTGTGATATAAGATACTTACGTATGACGTACATAATTTCTTATGTACGATTAAAAACGTACACGAAGCAAGCCTGTCCTTTGTAGAAAAAAGATAAGATTGAACATTTTCAAGTTTCATACTCTGTCGTGCAATTAGAATTCTGTGAGGCACGCTTAGCCATTCGCTGAATTTCACGAGTCTCGATACGAATCTTCATCGCATTTTAGAAAGCATCAAGTCGACCTCGGTTGTCAGTATATTTAAAATAATAAGAGGCATAGTAACGCTAACGGTAGTAGTTGAACTTTATTTCATATGTGTTAAGATCTTCGTTGTATTTGCCAGTTTATAACGGTGGTAGGTAATGATCCTGTTCGTGTCAGTCGCATATACATAGTTAAGTAATACGAGAAAAAACGTCCCAATATTTGAATTCGTTGAGCAACTTAACTGCTAATGTTATTCATTGTTGTCCTTAATATCATATTCATCGTCTACGTTTCATATACCTTGCGATTTTCCTAGAATATTATACAGCGCAACCGTATTTTTTACATCAATCATCTTTTTTGTAACCTTGTCTCAGTTATGTTAAAAATTCTCTTATACGCTAGTCATCTTATTTCTTATTAGACACTAACAAATATTTCTAACCTATTTGTTAAAGCTGAATTTCCACTCTCTTTCCTTATCTTTTATCTACTATATTCATTAATATTTATTTAAAATTCATGTGTTATTCGATTAACATTCTCGAAAACAATTATATATATATATATATAATATGATTGCTCGTGTTTGAATGGTGCCATCGGTAAATTATATGGACGTAGGTACTGTCGCAACGTTGAATTTTCCATCTGGCAAACCGCGAAAGCCACTATGTTTGGTGTTTTGAACGCATAGGCGCACCTAAAAACCCGCTTTTACCCCTCTGGCTGGCTCTAAATTTAGCGTAGGTGGGCGGCCACGACCGTTTGCCAAGCAGCAACAGGACTTCGGGCATAGGGTGCAGCTGTCTCGTAGACGGTGAAATAATGCGTCTCTCCTTGACGATATTGGCAATATTCCTGCAATTCTGTTGCCTCGATTCGCCGAACCGATATTTTCATTCCCGACCTTTCTGTCTTTCGCGGTTCGTTTCTAAATGTCGATCGGGACACGAGGATTTCAGTTTCCTCTGCCCACGTATACATACATATCTGGTCATCTACCTCCGTCCAACGGTTTTCCTGTTCGCCTCCTCGTAATACACTACCGTTCAAAAGTATCCACACATTGCTTATTTTTGACAAGATATATTTTATTCACAAAATTACAGTAATTGTATTCTTTATAATAATTACAACTGTATGTAATATTTTTTATTAATAATAGAATATTACGTTTTGCGTTTTTTAAAAGACAATATGCAAAATAACACTGTCGTTTAACGTTGTTAAATCTTGTGGAACGATTTTGTTACTTGGCAAACTCTTTATTTTTAGATTCTTTAATTTCTGAAGCTAGATTAAGAAACCTGGTTTGTTAATTTAAACAGTAAATATATGTGATATATAAAAAAAAACAAGAGACATATGTTATTGCCATGTGTTCCAATAAATAACTTAACTCTATAGTTAGTTGATTGCAGGGATTGTATTTAGGTATCAACTTGTTATCTCAGATCATCTGTTACTCAAAAATACAATATCTATATTCTTATAAAGATTATACATAATAAAAATGATAAATATTATAAGAATTTATTTTCGGAGACCTCTTGCAGAATAATGTACTAACTAACAATTTGTTTTATTACTAAATTTGTTCCTATATTTTATGAAGGAATTTACTGATACTCATATCTTGCATCTTGTGACATTTAAATTCTTGCTAATAATATTAATTCAATTGTGCAAACAAGCCTATAAAATCCTAGGCTTTTATAGGCTTATAAAATTATTATATCTAAGCGGTTAGAAATCTCAGTAAAACGAATTAACTTGCGCAATTCATCATTAATTTGCACAAAATTGATTTGATTAAATTCAAATATGGTTACCACAATTCAACTAAAGTGTCCGGATATTTGTGAACGATAGTGTATGTCGTATGTAGTTTCTCCGTCTCGCGGCTTCTACATAGCTCTACATAGCTCTGAATCCTGTCGGTCGGTTTCGTAACATCGCACCCGGATACACGACGTATCCTGCTTTTTCAGTCGACGCGTTCTCGTCTATTTCTATGCTTCATAGATCACTCTAATCGTATTGCTGCGTATTATGTATATCGTAAGTCGTAATTCTCATGTGGCCTTACTTCGTTACTCGTATGCCTGACTACGACATGGCTATCACATATTTTGTAAGCTGCGCCATATCTAACAATCAAAAGCGATAAATTTCAACCGCTGTCGAAAGATTTGTTAAAGTTTGCAAACGTCAAATTCAACAATACGGAACGTAGAGTAAACTGGTAGAATTGAAGAAACTCACAAAGACATATTGGATTTGATTGATTATTTTTGAAGTTGAAACAATCAAGCGCATTTAAGATATAGTATAAGCAAACGATTCTTGTTATACATACTTAAATTATTACTCGTATTTTTAAACATTCTGTCTCGCAAGTCATTCTAAATAATGTGGTCAAGAGATTATTTAGTAACATTTATGTGCTATGTGCGACTGTTATTCAGTGGGGAATAAAATAATAATATATAGACGTAATATCATGTCTAATAAAACGACATAAAGTTTCAATTCTAGTCTATTACGTTATTAAACAATGACACGCTCTATTGATTATATAACTTCATGATGAGAGATTTCTTTCCAAAACGAACACTAATCTTCAGTAATTAAGAATAATATTCATATTGAAAGGAAACATTGATGGGCTTTGAAAACGTTGTTTCAAATTGTCTCAAACTACAACAGAAATCAACATCCAATATTTAAGAAAACGTAATACGTATTCAATCTTTAAATATATCACGTTTGGTTAATTCCTGGAACAGCAAGTTCAACGGACAAAAGATATACAAAATCGTTGTAACAATTTCTAGGCAATGATTGGTGTATTCAAGCAGCTCTCATAAATGTTTTTATTAAAAATGAAATCTATCTATATAAAAGTACTGTACACAATATGGTTGTACAATGTTTTGATATTACCATTTTATTTATCCAAATATTCATCAAAATTATTATTATACATAAATCATTATACATATTCAGGGTTTCCACCTAACAGTGCTAACATATTCTATGATTAAAAATACAGAAAAAGTTTGTATAATCTTTTAAAATGCTAATGTTAAATATAATCCTCTGCTGGTTAGTGTAATAGCCAGTTCAAGATAAAACGGTAAAATCGAAAGAAAACATAACATGTACTTAACTGCATGCATTATTGTATTTCAGGATACTCTTGTACACGCATTACCGTCGGATAGGCCTGGATTTGCAAAGGGCTTCCGTAAGAATATCGGGGGACGCTGGCGTCGCTTAGTGAAAAGGAAGCCGGAGACGGAGACTTGTGCCATTCCTCCTGAACTGAAGGATCAACTAAAAACAATTTACGTCTATTGACGATCAGCGTTAATGCGCCGTTGTCTATATTTTTACAAACCTTCCTCGGTAATCGATGCTTTCCTCTATGTAAGATAATAATTATATCAAGAAAGATAGAGATGACACGAGTTATGAAGGCAAAAAGAAACGAACGCGCAATGGGATGGTTCATAAAAAAAAAGACAAGTGAAAAATGTATTCATTTATGTAAGTGAAAACGTTTAGTAAGAAATTTCGAAAGGAATTGTAAAACAAAACAGAAATTTATTGTTCATAGCCCTCGTGAAACATATCAAAAAGTGCCTAAAGATGCGTTTTCGGACACATTAAAGATATACATAGGTATAGAAGCAAAATGACCTTCTTCTGATGTTGAATATTTCTGTGGAAAACAGCATTGAGATAACGATAGCCTGAATTGTAATTGCATAAAATAATGTTAGCAATATTTACAGACATATATAGAGAGAAAAAAATTCTATTATCATAGGTTTTGTGATGTTTTATCGTTGGATATTTTAATAAGATGCCATGAATCGAAACGAAGAAAAAGTTTGAAACAACTGTCCCGCGTATTTAATTGCTCGACTATGCGAAAGATTAAAAAATCACTGGGCTTTGACACATAGGACAATGGCGTCAAGAACTCTATGAGACTGAACGTAAAGAGTACGACAACACGAGTTACCTCGTAGCTTTTCTTGAATACGTTTTTTCATGAATAATGCAACAAATTCATTTCAAATCACTAGTATTAACGTATACCTGAAATTTTATAACCTTCAGACTTGCCAAAACTTTTTCTTCTACATCCTATTTGGCAGCTCTGTTGTTACATGTAAATAGATGTATAAAGCAGTGAAAGTATGAAACTACTTTTAATTCTTATAATGGCCGATCGTTAAAGTAAGAACCTGAAATTTCCTTCGTACATACAATTTGGGGGAGTTTAATATGTTACACAGGAAAAGAACAGGGTACGAAAGAATGCTAGTAAAAGAAGTTACACCCAATCAGAATTATTCCCTGATTTTCAAAAATGGGAGTTATGTAGCATTTTGTTGTATACTTGTAACATAGGCCAATTTAAGATTCTTAATATCATTCGACAGCTCATATTGAGCTCAAACTATGTACTAATATGGTATTTTAATTGTATTGTTGTATCAAGCAATACTTTGTCCCTGAGGTCAAAATTTAATCGATGATAATTTAAACAAACAAAAGAATTCTATGTATAACGTCGTGCCACGCTTTAAATTTTAGCAAAGCTATTTGATTTTATGTTGGATGTATTTTCTGCACTTGCAGTTTTATGCAGTAAAATTGATAATTTATAATTCTGAGTGAAGCAGACAGAAATAATATATTGTAAACATTTAAAAGAAAGGAAAAAATGCATTACTTTCTAGTAAGCGCCAACGTTCCTTTACGGCTCGACCTTTTAATTCCTTATCGTAACTTTTTAGAATGTAAATAATATTATTGCATTGTTTGTTTATCATGAATGTGATGGCATAATGTTTGAACGTGATGCGGATAGTTTAAGAATCAATAACGTGCCTACGATTTTTATAAACGATGAAATACTGATGGAACTGCATCCGTCACCTAGTCACTTGATAATTATTGTTCAAAACTTGTATTGTAAACTTTTTGCCGCAGCTTGGATCTTTCCTCGTGAAAATCTGTCTGAATACAACAATATCAAATAAAGTATTCTAAAAGATATAATGCGTGTATACTTAATTACATCACCTAAATTATTCCAATTGTTATTTAACTGTGGACGTATTTTAATAATCTGCTGCTTCCTTTCCTCATTTCCAAAAACAAAAAAAGAACTGAGTATGAATTCGATTATTATGGCTGCTTTTAGATTTCTCAATGACAGATAAGAAATAGATAACAGATCGATATCGAAATAGATATATTTTTAATATACGATACTTTTTCTTCAAATGTGAAAATAAAAAAGAAGACAGAAATGTAGTATTAGATTTCTCTTTGATAGTATTAAAATATAACTAAATCAATATCTGTCTTTTAATTGGTATAAGGCATTATATATGTAAATTATTCTGCACAGTGTATTTTACGGTAAAAATCAATATTCTACATAGGAATCGTATTCAACAGTATAAAACGAATAAAAGATGATTTATACAAATACTGAAGCTTTGGAAAGAATATGTAACTCAACAATTTTTTAGAAACTATAATATTTATTTGACAACATGTCCTATTGTATATAAGGAAATGTTTTATTATAAGTATTATATTTTATGATATTACTATTTACTATGCTGATAGTAAATACAGTATAATATCTGCATTTAAAACATTGCATTTATACACATGTTATTTTGAAGCATATACATATATATGGCTGATTAAACATTTACTGTCCTCATGTGATTATAGCACGTGATCATTACTAAAAAGATTCTAATAATTTCTTTGTTCACAGGAGTAGAATTCGGTAAATGTATAACACAACAGTAATATTACGAAGAAGTAAGTGATACGTTGTATGATACAGTAATATCATCAGTCTATATTTTTTCATACTTGTAGTATATTGATTTATACAAATAGAGGTTATGTTTCACTTTATTATATTACTTTTTTTAATGCTATTACCAAATTCATTCATGGTTACAAATACAATATTTTGATTATTGATTACAAAATTATTTTCTATATATAATATAAAAATGATATTTTGCTTTAAACTGTACATACAATTGTATTTGTAGGCTACAGGAACACATTCTTAGTATCAAAAATGTGTAGCGCAATACAAAATAATTCTGTAGAATTTTCTATAAAAAAAAAATTGATAGATTCTTTAAATCCATCTTATATTGAAATTATAAATGAGTCTTATATGCACAATGTTCCTAAAGGATCTGAAACGCACTTTAAAGTAATTGCTGTTTCTGACAAGTTCAAAGATATACCATTAATTAAGGTGAGAATTTTAAATGTAATAAAATTTTCAATCAAATATTTAAAATAAGAGATTTTAAATTTTATCATTAGGCTAATACGTTTATTTTCATAAACTATATTTTTAAAATGATGAGAACTGTGCATGCTTATCACTTTTTATGTACCATTACTGTATACTGTATACTAAAAGTTTAATTTTATCGATTTAGCGCCACCGAATGATAAATAAGTTATTGCAATCAGAGTTAGAAGGTAGCGTGCATGCATTATCAATTATAGTAAGTATTATTATAAAAATATTTTAATATAATGTAAAAAGTTTAATATGGTAAAATTTGAATATACGTAAATGTTTATTATTTATTTACAAAGGCCAAAACACCTGATCAATGGAAAGAGAAAAGTACTGTAACTCCAAGTCCAACTTGTAGAGGGGGTTTTGGAAAATGAACTTTTAAAGTTTAAAGATCGCATATTTATATCAGAAAGGATATCTGATTATACCAATATTCGAACTTCAAATCGCGCACACGTAATATCTCCGTATTAGATGTGTTTCCTGAGGTTCTAATTTATGTGATAATTGTATGCAATTAAGGAAGTTAAAATAAGATAAATGTAAGCTTTAAAATACATACTAATATAATTATTAATAATACTTAATCAGAACTGAAAGTAATTAAAAAAAAAAGTTACATTAATGTCATAAAGCAAAAGTATCCAGTCTCAATTTTCCCTCATTTTCAGTGAAATAAAGTATATCAGCCATGGATTGTTCTGCTATTGCTTCTTCTGCCCTATCATGCATCTACAAAATATAAACGATTCGTGAAAAATTTTTCTGATAAACGTAAACCCTAATTTTCATTGTTTTATTTTGTTTTTATCAATATAGTACATACCCCTCTAAACGTAATATCTCCAGGAGGACATTTAAAATTGGGTCCAAAATTAACAGAAACCGTAGCACTTTTATGAATAGAAACTGTGGGATAGTAAGCTCCTTTATTGACATCGATGAATGCTTCACCTTGATTTACTCCATTTTTGTAAAATATAATTTTGCTTCCTTCTAATGGTTTGAGAGCCTTAAGTGCTTCAGGTACTTGATCTTTTTCTTCATAATACAGATGACTTTTAAATTTTACTAAGGGCTAATTTATAATCAATTAATTTATAAAACGCGTATGAAAATATAATAAACAAACTTACATTTAGTCCTTACCCGATCCTTGTAGGTGTTTGGTAAATGTGAAGCATCGTGTGTATCAGGTAAAATTACCAGAAATCCCAATGTATCTCCTTCTCCATAACCATTACTGTAATGTTTACCTTTACTTTCATGAAATCGTGTACCTTTTCTATCAATAATTATAATTATGTATTTATTTTTTGAACAACAAATACCATTCTATATTGAAGTTGTTTTATTAGACCATACCTAGATCTCCAAGAATATCCAAATTTATCATAACCAAGCGGAGCTTGTAAATTAGCATATTCTTGACCCCATCCTAACCTTGTAGCTGATCCTTCTGGCATTTCTTCAATAGTTGCTTCCCAGTACCATGTACCTCTACTTACATCTAAAGAGTAAGTAAGCAATGTGTGTAATATATAAAATACAGAAGGATACCAAATGATTTAATGTATACTTATTGATGCAATTAATGGACATCTGATATAGTAGATCATGATTTTGACATACTATGAGTTGCTCTGACCATGCAATAGCCTTTTTCTCCAGTTACTGCTAGCCTGTCTTCTGAAATCCTAAGCTGTGGTGCTCGATCATGCAAAGCAAGTAAAACTGTACTTGGACTCAAGGCTCTGTACAGCCAACCAGGAATAGGTTTTCCAGCCCAATCGCTACTTTCATCAAATTCCTGTTAAATAATGTTGATAAATTTCATAATATACTAAAATTGTAAAATATATACTATGATGGCAAACCTGTCTGAAGGGAGCATGAGGATCGGGTTCAGCAAGGATATATCGATAACCATCCTTATTGAAAGGATGCTCAAGAGGATATCCATGAGCAGGTAATTTAGGGGCTGTCATATCAGAACCTCTACCTTTTTTGCCAGGTCCTGTACCTGTTCCTTCTCCAGGAAACTTACGTTTTGCATTGCGACCACGAAAACCTCCACTAAGTGGTACTGTATATGCCATAGTTATATTTATTAATCACTTAATAACTTTCAATTTTCAATGTATCATTATTAAATATATAAAACTGCATAAAAAAATAAGATAAAATAAGACTACATATGATTTTAAATATTCAATTTTTTCTTAATGAAACTAACAGTTCAAAATACAACAATCTTTTAATATATATTAAAAACACAAAAATCACAATATAAAATTTACTAAGTAGCTTAACCTATTCAAGTCATAGATATTCTGCAATTAAGCAGGTTGTTGTATGATATCATGGGACTGATTAATATCTTGATAAGATAAGAAGTAACTAAAACAAAAAAGAGAAAAACTAACTATTAAGAATTTACTGATAAAAACGGATATTAATACATTACTAGAAATCAAATATACAGCAATCTAATAAACATAATAGTAATTATAATATTAAATAAATTTATTAATATAGCTATATTTTTTGGTATGTATATTTTCTAGTATATAACCCATGACTGATAATTAAACTTACCAACATGTTGAACACCCATTTCAGTTACTTTCAAATGACCACCTTTAATCATTGCTTCATAATTTGGCTTAATCATTTGGAGATCTGAACATATAAGCCCAAATAACTGACCATCTGAACTGTTTTCATCAATAGTGAATAATGTTCCAACATCTTTCAGCAATGCTCTATGTATCTATGTTATATACATTAAAATATTAGTCATTTTCATTTTTGTATATAAAATAACTTCTAAATAATTTTAAGGAATGTATAATAGTAAATTTTCATCTCATTTATATTCAATTTCAAAAGTAAAAAAAATATTTATTTTTATACTTATATTCAAATAATTAAATTATTTAGTTGTAGATTTGACTTACTGTTGCATGCCAAGATTGAGTTACTCTACGTGGCATTGTGGTCATGCTGTCCCAATGACATTCAATGAAAGGAATAATATCTTTATCTTTATGAAAAAATGTTTTTTGTTCATTTTCTTTTTGCGACATTTGTAGTAAATTTGCTATTGCTGTTACACACATTTGTGGAAATGCTAGAAAGATCATATTCTTTTAAGTGTTTAAGTTTCAACTCAGATATCAAATTATGTATCATAAAATATGATTAATATTCAAATGTATTCTTACGTGCTTGGTTTTTTTTGAAACTCTCTAAACCGGTTGGAGAACAATTCTTGCACATAAATATATAATTCATCATAAAGGGTACCAATTTACCCAGTTGATAACCAATGCAAGATTCATGAAACCATCTTGAACAACTAGCACATAATAGCTCTATAATGTTAAGATTTCTTTCCTTTGCGCTAAAAGAGTATAAACTTGTAAATCATTGATACTTGTGTTTTTTATATAATCTACTTTAACATAAACTTTAATAAATTACCAATAACAATTTCCAGCTTCATTGTTATTTGCTCGGCCATTAGGTTTCTCAGTGTTTTCTTCTGGTTTATTTTTTTGTTTACTTTTATCATCGCTCTTTAATTTTAACTTGTCATCAGTGGACTCAAGTTGTGCCCCTTCTACTTTATCGATTGGGCTACAAAAAATACGTTTGTATGTAACTTAAAAACAGTTATAACCTTATTCAGTTCATAACCTCAAAAATATTTGTTTTATCATGTGGACTTTAAATAAATATTTCTAAATTGAATCAAGCTTACAGAAAATCTATTATTAATGTTACAAACATATTGTTTATATAATTTTGATAGGCATTATATGTATATGAATATGAGCGCTTTATAGATACCTTTCAGACTTTTCTTCTGACATTTTTTAAATTTATGTGTTTCTGTTACTTTTGAATTATTTCTATTTTGCTTTATTTTAAAGTTTTCAGCGTAACAATATACAACAATACGTGCAGTATACAATATATACATACACAATTGTACATACTTTCTTCAGTTTACTATTTGTTTGTTCGATAGAAGTTTTTAAAACTCGGTTCCTAACCTGTATGTCGATTGTTCACTACCATCGATTGGGTACTATGGAGATTATCACGCTATCTTATGTGGAAAATGTAAATAGTAAATATACACGATAAAAGTTATATAAATGATAAATATTATTATTTATGTTTTACCTTTATTAGGAATATTATATAATAAAATATAATACATTATAATAAATATAACACATTATAATAAATATAATATATTAATAAAATATAATATATTATAATAATTAATGTATATTAGAAAAATATATCAGTAACAAAAATACAATTGTACTTCTGTCATTATATAGCAATATCAGTATTTATATATATATCATGTTTCAAAATTATTTCGGATTGTATTAGTATATCTTGTGAGGAGTAAGAAAGAACTGTTATACAATATATATTTAGTTTATTTGCTTTTAATTCAGAAAATGATATTTTCTTTGAATTTACAATTATATTTATATATAAACAGAAGTTTGACTATATCTCATACTATTTAATGTTTTTACATGTTTGTTATTATTTTTTATTTTGTTTCATTTTTTTCATTACAGTTATGTATAATAACATATTTTCTTTCATTTTCAGTTATTACATATATATAAACATTTCCTTAAAAAGTTTAACCTTAAAAATGAAAAAAGATGTTTAATAATCTAATCTAATAGAAATACATAGAAACAAAGATTCCAGTGTAAAATTTGAGAGGAATAGAAGAAATGTAATAAAAAAATTGTGACTACGCGAAGTACTCTAACAAATATTGCAATCGACTTCGTTACTATTGCAATCAGACAGATTCATCAATAAATGTGCGATAAGTTAATCCTTTGATATTCGACGAAAGTTCTACACACGAAGAGACGCAGTCATGTAATAAAATTTTCATAACAGCATAATTATGCAGATATTCCAAAACCAAAAATGAAATATCAAAATGAAAAGTTTGGAGTACAAAGTTACATATCAAGAATAACGTAAAGTAGGCAAAATATGTACGCAATAGTAGCGGGAACCGAATAATTTAGTGAACTAGAAGTTGCTGTGACAGGGGTTAGATCTGTTTTGGCGCAGCGGTGTTCGATGTGGCGTCCTCTGGCGGTAAGCTCGGTTAGTAGAGCAGAAGAGATGGTGGGGAATAGAGTGTAGCAACGGAGCGTGCGTCTACGTCAGGAAAAGCTCTGAGCTTATTGGTCCCGGTCCATTGTTGCGTATTGATTGCTGCGGAGCGGTGGTATGGTCGTTGGGACACTCGGTCGTCCTCATCGCCGTCGTCGTCGTCGTCGTCGTCGGTGGTACAGTCGAGTAGGTTAAGAAAGCGGGACACGCGTACAGATAGATCAGTTTTCCGTGTCGTTGTGATCGAAAGCGCGTTTCGTCGCGTACGATCCATGGATCTGGGTTTACTATATAATATTTACACGTAAAATACAAGTATATATACATATTATATACGTATTTCTTCATATATACATATAATTACACGTACACCAACAAACTATACACTTACACATATACGTGATACACGCGAACACTTGTAAGTATATACGCGCGCGCGCGCGCATAATTATATACACGTATAAGGCATATAACACAAATGATACCAATTAAAAATTATTTGCATATATGTATTTCTATATAAATGTAGACACGTACACGCGCGCGCGCCTACATACACATACTACGTATACATAAACATTTACTTATAAGTATATACACGTACATACGCGCGCGCGCGCTTACATTCGCACTTACGCAGATACATTTGTACATATGTCATGTATATGATTATACATATGTGATACAAATCAAATATACACATATATACAGGCTGATACGCACACATGTAATTAATATTGCACATACATATATACACATACAGGTTAATTTAATATAAAAGATATACACGCGTTGAAATACAGTTAAACATCGAACCACACGCACGCACGTATGTGTATATACGTGGACGCACGCGTATGTATATATCATCGTAGTGGTGTCAGTGGGTTGTTTTCTTGTTTTCTGTTTCTCCCTCTTTCGAGATTGGAACTACCTGCAGCATCAGCGGCGACGGCGGCGGCATCAGCTGCCGCCGAGCGTGTCGAGACCGATTTTCACTGATATTCGGTCGCGATAAACGCGCTGGATAGTTCTCGAAAATAGTCTCCCGAATCTTAGTTCGAGGAGAGAACAATCGACGGGCACAGAGGCAAAGAGAGAGAGAGAGAGAGGAGAGTGGGACAGAGACAGAGAGTTAGAGAGAGAGAGAGAGAGAGAGTGTGTGTGTGTGAGAGAGAGAGAGAGAGAGAAGAAAGACATGTACGCCTGGAGAATCTCGACGAGCGAAGGAACTGACTAATCGGGGCTAGTCGATCGAGAGTAGACAAAGATCGAAAGCTTTCATTGGTCCAGCGATACGGAGAGAAGAAGCGCAAGACGAGAGTCGGCCAGGCGACTCGAATGTAGAAAATTAGCGTCGCGATCGGTCGATCCATCATTCTCGCAACAGGGAAAGGACAGCTGAAACCGGGACGAACGAAACGAGGAGCCGAGAAAAGCGGACGAGATCGCAAGGGAAAGAATAGAAAAGTGAGAGATAAGACTGAGATAGAGAGTGTTGTGAAGTAGGAAAGAAAAACGAAAAGGGAGAAACGAGTGTGACGAACGCGATAAGGAAGAAGAGAAGGATTTGTGTCGAAGAGGAGAGGAACAAGAGGACAGGAGATTACATATAGGGAAAGCTCAGTGAACAGAGAGGGGGAGTATAGAGCAACGGTAGAAGTAGCCAGTAGAATCAGGTGGCAGTAGCAGTGGCAGTAGAAGCGGCGATAGAATCAGGATTGGTAGGCTTTGGTAACCGGTGAAGATAATTCCGAAGAGAGTAAGTGTGTTACGGGGGTGGGTGGGTGGGTGGTGATCGGTGCGTGCGTGCATCGTGCGTGCATCGTGCATCGTGCGTGCATCGTGCGTCGTGCGTGCGTGCGGCGTGCGTGCATAAACAAAAAAAAGAAGAAGAGGAGAAGGAAGAGGAAAAGGAGGAAAAGGAAGAAGGAAGAAGAGGAAGAAGAGAAAGAAGGAGAAAGAAGCGAACAGTTAGTATAAGCGAAAACGATATTAAAATTAAGGGAGAAGAAAATAGGAGAAGAAGAAGAGAGGAAAAAAAAGAAAGGTTGGTTAGTTGTTCGGTGGTAGTAGTGGTGGTATTATTGGTAGTGGTGGAGGTGGTGGTGGTGGTATTGGTAGTAGTAGTGGTGAGTGGGCGCAAACTGCGCGAAGCTAGTTCGTGGTTGAAAGCTGCAACGAAGCGCGAGGCGTGCAGAGTTGCAGCAGGAAATTATGAAGCGTATAAGGAGCGCCCCGTTGGCCGCCGTTTGTGATAGCTGCCGGTGAATGTGTGATCCGGGGGCAGCAGAGATCCACCGTAATGACGACCGAAGAGACGACCGAGCAGCCCCCGGTAGACGACTGCCTGAAGGAACGGAAATGGTGGTGCTTCCTGCTGTCGAGCATCTTCACTTTCCTTGCCGGGCTGCTGATCGTACTCCTCTGGCGTGCGTTCGCCTTCCTCTGCTGTCGCAAGGAACCCGAGTTCGCCCCAAATGACCCGAAACAGAAAGAGCAAAAGACGAGCCGCCAGGGCAAGGAGTTCGAGGGGACTTTTATGACCGAGGCCAAAGACTGGGCCGGTGAACTGATTTCTGGACAGACCACCACTGGACGTATTTTGGTAAGTTACTCTTCACCCGTTAATCTTCCTCTGCCTTTGCCTTTACTCCCTGTAAGCACGCGTATCTTTTGCGTTCTCGTATCTTTGGTTATTCTGGTTAACTTTGGAATGAGAGGGAGAGAGAGAGAGGGAGAGAGTGAACGAGCAAAGAAAATGGGTAAAAGAGAGAAGGAGAGAAGGAGAGAGAGAGAGAGAGAGATATTCGCAAATAAGTAAGCACAATTGTTTTTTAATTTTTTTTTGTTTGTTCTTACTTTTGCAAGTTTCATTTAGCGATAATTTGAAATCTAATTTTTGCGATGTTTTGTGTAGATGGTTCCAATTTTCTAAGATTACTTATTGCATCATTGAATTTTAAACGATCCAGATTATTACGAGTAATAAATGACCCAGAAATATTACGAATACACTATGATTTGTTCCATTAATATACGTTTCTTCATTCTGCTTACGTTTACTTGGTAGTCTGACGCGATTGATCTCGATGAATTCTGTCGTCATCGGTATAAATCATATTTAAATATATATTTCTGTATTTCTGTAGAATTACGCTGGTTTTTAATTTTTTACTGGATTATACGCAGTTGTTGTTAGTCTTTGAGAAAAATAGTATAGATCGATCGAGAATTGAAGTATTCTACCAGACGCGACACGATGTTTCGATCGTCTGTGTGAGATATAATCTATGACACGGAGGGTTAAAGTACGAATTAGGCATACTTTATAAGGCTGCTTTTATCTGATAAAGGTTCTGCTTTTGCCATGACTGTGCTTTTAAGAAGAAAGTGAAAAGCGATCGATCACAAACGCAAACGTGTTAGTGGGCCAAACTCTAGCTGCTCTTCTAGTTTCGAAAGACTATGTTTACGGTCATTACATATTACAAGTATTGGAATTCTTTGTAGAAAGAAAAAGAATATTATAGCTTTGGAATTTGTTGAAAATTTACGTATTTTAGATCAAGATCGATTTATCAATTGCAAACTAAATTCGGTATAATATCACTCTTCAATTTATATTTCATGGTATCTATGTATAAGTGTCTGTCAAAAAACGATCGATGGCGGGGGCTAATTTTTATTCGTCATTGTGAATGTTTCACGTTATGAATCATCTTTTACTAGGTAAAATATACTTTCTTCTATTGTATCGTTGAAACAGACTACGTACATGGTAGACTAACGTAAATATCGATTATAAAATAATTCTAATTTAAAGCGTAATTTAAAAATTGTCTATTACAATTAAATAATATATTTTTTAAATTACAAGAAAGAGTTGAATAGTAATTCAAGTAAATTACAATAAAATATAACGTTTTGATATCGTTCAAATATTACAGTACACAATTAATCTAAAATATTTTACTATTAGATCAATGTTGTTCGATCACAATTTCCTATGCTTTCGCCTTGTTTCCGTTTGCTGCTTATCTCATTAATGATCGATCGTAGGAAGATTGTATCGATGATTCTATCGCTGAGTATATACCATGTGTTTGCCTAGAAACTGTCTATAGAAAGAGGAAAAATTATTATAACATCTACGCGCAGCTATATTATATTATGTAGATAGATGGGTATACATGTGCATATAACGCCATGTACAGAAAGTGAGTTCACAGCACGAGTTAGCTCGAGTATCGTAGCTGGTGACCCAGTTTTCGTTCGTGGAACCAGCACGTCGTTGACTGAAGTAGAGGGGTAGTTTCTACGCAGTGCGTGCTTTATCCTGTGGGGCGTGTTTCTAGCTTTTTTCGAAGCTTCACGGTTCTATCCTCTTCGTTTTATTTGTCTCGATTCCAAGCGAAAAAATATTAATTCGCAATCGACATTATAAAGCGAAAATCAAAATTTTAACGTAGTATGCGTTGATGGATATGCTAGACAGGTGTTTCATTAACAATAACTTCGATCAACTTATATTTGTTTTAAACTTGTCGAATATTTTTAGTAATTTTTGTATCATAATAATTTTGTTATCGTAAAATTTTAAACATTTTAGTTTGGATGATATGCTATTATATATCAATCCTTTTTATTTTTATAATTTTGTATTTGTGGGGGTTCTTTAGTACGTAAACATAAAAAGTAAATTTGAGAAACTTCCTTAATTGGGAAGATAACAAGTTGATGGGTAAAAGTATTGGAACATTGAACAAATGCTTCGTAGAATAGTTATTTATAATTACTGGTTGTGTTAATTATAACTTTGCGGGATAACAGGCTCAAAACGAAAATTAATCCATTGTAAAAAAAGAATGAGGTGTGAAAATTCGATCCAATTTGAATTAAAACATTGCTAGGGTGTACAACAAGAATCAATGATTTATATATTCTTAAATTTCCAATTTAAAATAGTGTATCTGATTAATCCGTACGTCTCTGAATATCTTCGTAATTAGAAATTTCAATATATAATTAGTTTCTAAATAATTCGTGTTCTAATAATCAAGCATATATCGATAATAAACAAAATTAAATTCTATTAATTTAAAAATTAATATTAATAACATTAAATCATATTTCAATTGGCTAAAAATTTATTATGGGAACTAAATTTTTCTTATCATTAATCTTGTTTAGTAAATTTATATATTATATATGAAATAGAAATTATTAATTTTTATTTGAAAAGAAAAATGATCATAGCAAAGTGATCTCTCTGGTTAGCAGTCTTCTTCGATATGTGATATTTCTGAAACTTTTAAAACTCGAATTAGTTACACTGTGATTATGTTTGTTGGTTGGAAGTTTTAGCTTTGCAGTAGGTACGTAACACAGATCTACTTTAGGACTTGAATTATCATTGCAGTTTCCATTCACATAACGTGTGCACTACTTTGGAGAAGGTACTTCGTTATTTTTATGCTTTCAGTTAATTTCCATAGTTTGTCCCATTTCGATAGATGTACATTGCACATACATGTATGTCGTGTTAAGAAGTGTGTTTCTAGGTTGGACGATAAATGAATCGAATAAATTTTGATATAAGGATTTATTTTTCCTCCTTGTATTAGGTCGTCCGAAAAGTTCTTTTCGTTTTATAAGGAAATAATGGATGCACAACATTTTCCGTTTTATATTATTTTATCGAGTTACGCATGATCCATTTTGTTCTATCAAAATAAAGATCACAACGTTCGACAGATACATCGTTGTAAAAGACGTGTCTGTAAAAGAAAGACACTTTTCGGACAACCTAATATTTAATTTATATGTACTACGAACTTTAACCAGTGTCAGTATGATCATTCGATTAATTTTAGCGTTAAAAATTATGTCATAGTTATGTTACTTCTAATATCATGGTCAACTCAGCAAGTCGCAGAGTTAGAAGATCAATTGAGTTTACTTGTCAATTCAACGGGGAATCGCGTGTCTTTCTTTATTAAGCACGCGATATTCTTCGCGATACATTTTCTATATTCTCTTCGAATATAAGCTATGCCGCTTACATAATAGCGACGTGTCTTACAAAAGACAACGGGGTAGGTTTCTCTCTAATTTAATCCAGCTGGAACTTATCGTCACCAACGAACTGTTCCAACCAACAACTACACCGTTTTCTATAGTAGATGACGCGCATGTCTTACTTCTATCACTAAGTTTTATCGAATTATAAAAAGCCTTATGTATATTGACATTTTTCTTAATTCAACTATTCGTTATATTTTTTATTGTAGATAACAAGGCGGTGTAACTCGAAAGTAAATAAATATTCGTACTAAACACTATAAATAAATATCAAATATTCATAGTAAATAGTATAAATAAATATTAAATATTCAGGGTAAGCAGGATAATATTCTAGTAAATACTGTTTGATTTATGTGAATCAAAGCGTAATGCTGTGATTCATCCTATTATATGTATGTATTATGTGTATAGGATATTAATAGAAGGAGAGATTCGTGAGTTGATTCATTTACTCTACGCAGTTACCAAGTGTATTTCTAACGTAAAATTATGTTATAACATTGAAAAGTAAGTCCCAAAAGATATTTTTGTATATAAACTTTCCCCGCTGTCTTGAGATCTACAATCACTCCTTATAAGGACCTAGTTTTTTAAAATCATCGTGTATGTAGATCTTAAGCGCGATATGTATGTATATTTGTAATTGTTCACATGAAAGGCAGCGTTCCCTTGTTTCCTTCTCGTTTATCTGAATCGAACGGAATATATTAATATTAAATGAGTATTTGTCGAAAACGATTATGATTATTATTTTTATACTTCATGTAAGGTATTGCAGAGATGCGTGATTTCCTCGAGTAGCATTATTAAAGTAATAATGGTGTCGCTGTATTAAAGCAAGTGGGGGGTAAAATCAGATCGTGATTTGTAATACAAGCATGGTTAGTAAGGCTGGAAATAAAGTGGAAATCAGGAATAACAAAATTGCATCACAGGCTTCTCCCTGGAGAAAAATGAATTTAAAGATCAATCCAGTACACGTGCACTTGACTTATAGATAAGCGCTGTTATGAATTTCACTACAGACTGCTAGTAGTACATAACTGGTCTATACATACTTCAATGTCAGAGTTATTGATATTTATATTAATTCGTCCTTAAAGGTTCAGGATCAATAAAATCAATGTAATAAATCATCGATGTATCAACTAAGATCAGTTTATTATTGTAGTTGAAATATCGTTCTTTTATTGACATGGTTTTAACGTAAGTACGACTAAGTAAGTAAAATTGTAAGTAAAAGAAAGTAACTAAGTATTGATAGCAATCATCTCTGACAAGTCTCTTATATCCTATACAAAAAGTCACAATAATGGTATAATTAATAAAATTCGTAACACCGCTTATCAATCACATACACGTGTACTCGATTGATTTGCGAATCCATTTTCCTCGAAAACGGAGCCTCTAACGCTAACTTGTTATTACCTTTTTTATTCTACTTTGCGATTTACAGTGCATAACATGTAAAATATATATTATTCGGTCCTTCGTATATCAAAATGTAATAAAATCACATTAGATTAAAAAAATTGTATTGTTACCTTAACGAAATTGGAGTAAGAATCGGAGTAAAATTCTCCATTTAAACTTCCCAATTAATCAAATTATTTGTCATTGGTACATAAGCAGTCAGTCATAGCGTAAAAGGAGCGTCACGTAATACTTATCGTTAATTCAATGCCATACTGCCTTGAACATGCACTGCCTTGCAACTCTGTTATTATGCTGGTGCATCGACAAAGCTTTTTATCGATTCTCAGTTCCATGTCATATATACGTACACATATTATGTATTCTCTGCGCACGGCCCTCAAATTATGTGTTAACTTTTGTCTACCTTTCACCACATTCTTAGGAAAAAATTAATTCGATGCAACGTGCATACATTGATCGTTATCCGGGACGGATTGAAATGTTAAAATTTATTCACTTTCACTTCTACAACGATAACTGATTATTATCCTAATTGAACTTGATGTATTCCCGACCTTTTTGTTATTTGTTATGCAAATTTATATTCATAAGGGAGAACTAAAATAGAGATCCATTTTATCAATTAAAAATTATAACTAATACTCTACTTTGTATATTTTGTATATTTTTCTGTATTATATGAATCCTGTGCCTTTTCCCGTAAATCGATAAAAATCCATAGTTTAGTAGGTAATTTTCAATTAGAATATCGCGTCCGTCAAGTAACCCGTGTTGGAATATTATTAATAGACTTCTGATTATATAAATTCCTTCGTTTAATATTTAATCCAAACAAAATTGGGCTGTTATTGAAAGTTTAGAAACATACAAACGTCGTTTGTATTTTTTCCGAATACAAGGGGATGTTTTCCTTTGATCGTGAAATATTTCCAAATCAGTCCTTCATCCTTCATCTCTGGATCTTTAGACTTTTTAGACTGTCAGCATTCCATCCTCTTTTCTAGTTTGGAATTAGTAAAATGATGATGCTGCAGATGTGAGTGATTTAGGTTCAGGAAGGAGTAGATTTCAAATCATACTGGCTATCCATGTCATGGATTTGTGATACATCAATCGTTATTAAGTATGCAGAAGCGAGGTGTTAGTAGCTCATTTAGCCGACGTACGTGTAATCTTTCCTTCAACTATGCAGTAATTTTTAGGCTCTGGTTCTTGATTCGAGCGATCGATTGTAGTGAAACAAGCATTCAAGTTCTCGAATGAATTTCGAAGCTCTTACAAGCAACTAAGAAAGTACTCACAATACTAAAAAGCTGTTTACATTAGTTTATATTATATGTAAATGTTTGTATACTTTGATATTAGTAGCGCTAATTTAAATGACAAAATATTTAATATGAAATCCGTAGTTATTGATTCAATTGTACTCTTCACTCAATAATAATTCAAAAACTATTATTTGTTAGGAATGGACGTACGATGAATGGGACTGTCGATATGTCAGTTATCAAAAACTGTCGATTTGTTAGAACGATTTCATACACGTGTCTCTTGTCCATCGTACTGAACGTTATATGGAACTATCGCCTCCATATATTTGCTTTTAGTATCGAATTATTCAATTACACTACGTGTACATACCATATATCTTACATTAAAACATAGTAAATATGGTAATTTGTAAAATTTTTTCTTTTCTATACTTTATATTTATGTATCTGAATTTTTAAGTAATTTTTAAATCCTTTAAGACTTTCACGATATGTAGCCTGACTAAACCTATCTCATTAACTCCTTTCTGTACGTAAGATGTAAGGTACTATTTAAAGAAATAGGAGTAGCCTTGAACTATCAGGAGAAGGTGATCATGCTAATGACTATGCCACGTATAACGTAAACGCCTAAGATATCACATCACGATGTTCACAACTACTCATTTTCTAGCATCGATGTAAAGCTTCAAATTAAAATGGACATAATCTAATCGAAGATGCTTCAAAAAGAAGAACAAAGTATTAGGTTGTCCGAAAAGTTTCTTTCGTTTTATGAGGAAATAATAAGACGCACAACGTTTTTTGTTTTATATTATTTTGTCGAATTACGTACGATCCATCTCGTTCTGTTGAGATAAACACCGCGACATTTCACAGATTTGGTTTCACGTTTGTATAAAGGTGCACTGTTGTAAAAAATACGTTTGTGAAAGAAAAACACTTTTCGGACAACCTAATACGTTCAACATACCACCAATTGCATCGCAACTTTTACCACTTTTACGTTGCATCGTTTCATCAAAATTATTTCACCAAAGTGGATAATGACAATATGATTAAAACTCGTTGCTTAGAAAGCGTCACGATAATCTTTTTCTATTGAACATTCTTATCGAAATAATTGATAATCGTATTCAATAGAAATTTGTTGAAAATTTTCGAATTCTATCCGGAGGTTCGGCATTTTAGTGTCTTCACAGTCCTCGACACGTACATATGGTTCTATCCTTCAGCGAGCATCAAGCGTCAATGCGAATGCAAATAAACTGCGGTTGCCAAGGCACACCCACTCCCTTCAATTACATTCAATGTGGGATCCACCCTCGTGGCGAGTGAAACGCGCATATAATCACGCATACATAGGCGTGTATTATGTGCATACCGGTTTTGTCTCCGCGATATCATTATGATGGAGTTTCTATTTATGACGATCCTAGGAAGCAGGACGGCCATGTATCTATCCTAGCACTTTGTGTCGAACCTGCTTTTAAAAAAGTTTCTTCAAGACGATTCCCTTCACTCTACTTTCTACATCCAATGCTTTTATCTCTATTTTCTTGTGAAAAGAAACGTCTTAAACGTTTTGCACTATCATCGTAAATACAGCGCTGCAATATTCTGCTATCAGTTCGGATAAGTTCCTTTTATTCACTTTATATATTTTACTCGCGTGTTTTTGCATATTTTTTAATGTTGAAATATTTGTACAAAATTATACATCAAGTTTAGAACGACGTTATTATCTATGAAAGTTTCATATCTTCTTTGCGTTCGAACGTTTGTTTAAGTTTCTGATATATTTGGACATTGCAATATGATCGAATAATATCGTAAACAACGTCACGAATGATGGAACGATGTGTAAATTATCTATGAAAGCTCGTCTTATTTTTTCCAACGCAAACTGCAAGGCAGCTGTATGCCGAAGTTGATTAAATTAAAATGCCTTAAATGAAATTTCCTTCAGCAACAAGGTGAAATTCCGAAGATTGCTCGAAGATTGATTTGCGTCAGAAACAATGGAATTCTTTAAGCAAGGTATTTAATAACTATTAAAACGTTGGAAAGAAATTGTAAACAACGGTGGAAGATAATGGTGGATAATGGTTTAAATAATGGCGGTAATTCATTAAGCCATGCTAAGTAATCGCGAAAAAAGTGAAGTCTTTATATGGCAAAGAACCGCATGAATTTATAAACTAATTTAATAGGTATTTTTTAAACTACTTATATATTCTCCTAATGTCCTAAATTTGATTCTTTTTTCATTGCGATCAGAGAATTTCCAAAATTTGAAGAATCATTGTCTTCCTTACGCGTAAGATTAAATTGTATGTGTTAAACGTATAGGTCGCATACATTTCAGGATGAAATTATTTATATTCCATCATTCCATCATTTATATTATATTTGTGTTTATCTATTGCAACGCTATAGATCCTTGAATCGAAGGTGATAGGGATGAATATACTTTCCCTTTCTTCAATTCTTTTTTCGTTTTCTCCCAAGCTTCGTTCATGACTCTAATAGAAATACTAAATTCGGATATGGTTCATTCGGCGTTTTGTTTTTGAAATTCGTTTCTTTCCATCTCAGTTTCCCTTTTCCTCTTATGAGTTGTTATTTGGTCGATCAAGTATTTGCTTTCGTTTTTTTGAATATTCTGGCTGAGGAAATATTCTTAATTAGGATAGACACGGTTTATTAATTTGCCCTCTAAACATACTGGAATAGAGATTCTCTATTTCTAAACAAAGTCAAAGAAGATGTTACAGGTTAAATAGTTTCCATGTATTTGGTGTTCGTGTCAATGAGTTATCCTGACTTGTGTTACGAAATATTCGTTGCCAACACTTAACCCATTTGCACTTCCAGTTCTTGCGTAGTAGGTAATCAAGGAAAATTGCGACTTAATTTTAAAATACGCCGTTGTCTGTCCTTTCTGAATGTCAAAGTATATCTATTTATTACCGCTTCGTAGAACTTCATCGTTGTTTTTGTTTACCATATCAAATAACATAGAAACAACAGTATCATTGTACTTAAAGAATAGTTTTTATTGCAAATTACACTCCTTTTGTCTATCAATATTAATTAGCGATGGGCAAAAAAAAGTCGAAAATGGAATTACATTTGACAAAAACAATGAATGGATATAATACGTATATTCTAGAATAACATGGTAAAATGTCTAGAAAATGTTTAGTATAAAAGTTATTATTATAATACTCATAACATGCTTATTTTCAATTTTCTTCTGTCATCTTCTGTTTGCCATGTGTCTTGCGTGTATTACATGTTTATGAAGATGCAAATATAAACACATATGTCTGTGCAATAAGTAAAAATTCAAGGTAGTAAGAAGTTTACTCAGGCTGGCGGTAATCTTGGTCAGCTGCCGCGGCCATCAATGATCATCACTACTGGCCGGACTCACGTGTTGATCACTGACGGCCGCGACTACTGGCTATTGCACAATATGCATGTTACACATACTAAGCGACTGCAATAGTTCATCCAGCGTGTCGAGCCGATGCATATAAACAAAACGTTTGCGTGTAAAGCACGCTATATATGCTGTAGCTCAAATGTCTTCTTGCACAATTCAATTAATCCTATTAGCGAAATTTTTACAAGTCACAAAGGTCGAGTTAATAAATTAACTCTATAATATATAGTAACAAATTTACTAACAAAGATACTGTTATTTGGTTGAGGGTTTTATGTTCTATGTGAAATTATAAAATTGCAAGAACTGCTTGTGCAATAGAGCTTGTCACTTGTCAATACGCTAATATCAATAGCTAATAAATTATGGTGCAGGAAGTTTCAGATATTAACTGGCAAATAGATGTTCAGAAATGAGATTAATTATTAATCATTAAAAAGTTATTATAACTCTTCGAAATATTAACAGCGAATAAATATATGGAGGATACAATGAGAGAGTAAATTAATATTTGCAAAAGTAGGATAGAATTCGTTTCGACTGTATTCGATTCGTTTCGAAATATTATGAAATAGGTAAATTGCGAATTCGATCTTATTTCATTTAAATGATCGTGATGTGTATTTATTTATAGCCGGTATCTTTCTAGAAAGTATGTTACTATACTTGCTATAAGAAATGTTTAAATGTGTGGGATGTCAATCACCAATGGCTGCTACTTGTAGCGAGAATCAATCACGACCGAGGCGTGAAGCTCGACCGCGCTTCAACGCTCACTGTATCTGCCGGGCTTCTGATTTACTGAAAGCATAGTTAAAAAGCTATTAAACGCGTTATGTTACTTCTCGAAATCACGCAAAACTATACGAACCCTAGGGAATTTGTGTAATATTACGCAAGATCGTGCAAATTCACGTAAGATCGCGCAAGATCTCGTAAGACCGCGTAAGAACGCGCTCAAGTTTTACAATGGTCCCATCATATCCCATAGAAAGATTATTGCAATATTCTTTCCAAAATAAACGCATGTAAATTACCTATTTTCCCTGATTTATCGACCACTATTCTGTTTGTACAATTCGGCGCAAGATAACATCCGCGTGTTATCGTTCAAGATGGAGCCTGGATTCGAACGCGCGCAACCACGTGTGGCACTGCGCATCTAAAGTGGATCTGACTTTGGAAAGCGTAGAATATTTATTGATTAATTTTTATGCGCTTTTTTGTGTTATTTTGTATTTTTATTGCTAAATGTTCTGAATGCGCGCGTTTATATAGTAACAGAATGCGGATTTTTATGCAGTTCCATATTTTTATGGACTTAGCTAAAAATGTGGGGTTTACATAGAGACTCGTTCCACCGGCTAAATAGGACTTATTTTAGATATTTTACTTACTTTTATATATTGCATTCCGTGGATTTTTTATACTCTTACATTTCTCATAAATGGATAAATATTATGTATGCATTATATATGCAGTGTATATATTAGTAAATTGGTTTATGGAGTTCACGATTTATGCGTTAGCTGTTATTACAAAAGATATAGTCTCCGGCTATCGAATTAGAATCACGTACAAGGATCTAGTTTTTTATCTAGCATGTTATGTTATAAATGGCAAATTGTTCGACGGTCGTCAGTAATCGTGAGAATTATCTAACTTTGTGGGGTTCTTAACTGTTATGGCTGTTCTTTAAGACGTAGACTTGTGTAATTCCTGAAGTACGAGGAGAAAGGAAAGCGCTTCTTGACTCGATATACGCAGTTAAGAAAACAAACACCGAGATAGTCGAGCGGTATATGGGGTGATCTATATAAATATACAACTTACAATGTTCTGTGTTCCGAATCGGATATTTCTCTTGTATGTATTTCTCTTACATCGTCAAAGCGATTAAAAATGAATTTAAAGGAAGAAAATAAATAATTTAAAAAATAATATATCCGTAAGTATTTTGCAAATCTGTTTATATAACAATTGTATTACCTTTTTAAAGAAAATGTTATGTTTCTGTTTTTTTTTTATACATCGAATCATCTTGTTATTTTGCATTAGAAATAAAATAGTAAATAAAAATAAAGTTAATTATTGTTCTCATGTAATCGTACATCGAAATGAATTATTTTGGATTTAATATAAAACTTTGATCATCTAACAATTACCGCATATTTTTGCAATTGAATTAGAAAATATCGAATTTATCTTTTTGATGGATAAAGAAACGATGTTTCTCGGATGGATCTCGCTTCTTTGATTGAATATTTTACTGCGCGAATGTTCTATTAGATATGATACGGAGGGATTTCACGGAGAATTTTCCTAGTTAACGAGCCGATTTCATGCAGGACAGGATAGTTTATTTATTCGAATGGTATAATTGGAGTGTAAACTTTTAGTCAATGTCCCTGAGCAAGCGATTCGTTGCTCGACCTATATAATAAAATTTAACCTCTTTTCACGGATTGATATCTATTTTTCTTCGAACGTATCAAGCGATACCATATCTGTCTCATTGGTTATTTAATTCGCATCCCATTTCTAACTCAACCGACGACAGATGAAGAGTTTTTAGAACTACTGATCGGGTTTCGTCCTTCGTATACGGTCTATTTTTGTGATTCTGTAAGCTGCGCTTTACGAATCTTTAATAAGATCTTTAATAAGAATTTGATGTTCAAATGTGGATATGTTGAGCGACCTCTATACCGTGGAATATTTTATCGTATGTTCCAATTTGTACCTATTTAGGTACATGTATATCATATTTCAATGCTGTTACTTATAAAAGCAAAGTACCATTGACGAATACATAAGTATTATCGACTGTAGAATTTTCATTAATCCTTCCTCGTATTTTGTAATAGATGTGTGGTATTAAGCTGCAACGTATGTAATGTTCATTTGAATGTGAGGTGGTATGTTGTCGAGTGCCGCCACAGTACCCCCTTACTAGTGATAACGTTTCTTCTATGTGTTGTAAAGCGTCAGCCGTTTTGTTGTCAAACCTGTGCAGATGTTGCGCAGTCTTCGATGTGGCGGTGGATATGTCGGTACGGTGCAGAGCGTTTCTGCGTACGGTCGCAGGCCTCTGTCCCTCTTCTTTTTTAGTATGAAATGCTGATGGTGATGCCCATGAACTTCTGGTTTGGTCATCATCTCGTATCCTGTCACTTGCTTTGCGCGTCGATCGGAGGTGAGGTGTCGAGGTTTGCTGAAGATGGGCCGTTTCGTGTTCGTCGTAGCGGTAGGTCCAGATTACCACAGTCTTAGATTTACGATGATGGAAGTCTCGGTAACGCTATCACGGCCATACCTCTTTACAAATGTGTCAGACTTTTTATTTATGTTATATCAAGATGTTATTTGACTTACTTACTGTACGATTTGTATAGAAGTAAATGTCCATTTATGCTTTCGTATATTGCACTTTAGTATATCTTTCGTAACAAGCTTATGAAGCTTGTTTGCAAAAATGCAACGAATGAAAATTTCATTCGTGAGTTTAAATTTGTTGTTGGCTATTATGCACAAATAACGTTACAATAATTTTTAAAAAGAATATTACTAATGAACGTACTATGTTCATCTTGGGTCTTCCATATTTTTTTCTAACTATTTAACTATTTAAGAAATACAAAGAATAAAAGCGTAATCTCAAAGACTTTTAAATTACAAAGACTTTTAAAATTACAAATTTTAATTACGTTAATTTACAGAACCGATAAAGCTTTACACCGTAGAATAGGCAATAAATGAATAATTGTAGTTGTTCGAATTATATTATCTACGTAAATTAAGTTAAAAAATGGAAGTAGAGAGAAAGCGAGATTAGATTAAAAGGAACGATCATATTTGGAAGAAAAGTCGTTAGTTTCAGGCTGGCAGACAGCCAGCGTCAGGTTCAGGCTTGAGAAGAAATTCGCGGTGACGCTGCTGGTAGAGAACACATAACAATTGTCTGTACATTGGTCCAGTTGGAGCTAAAATGTTAGATAGGACTCGAAGCCTTTGTCCTTCTTCGTTCGACTGACACGATTTCGCTGTGCCAAGGCTTATTAAAGATAATCTAGTTTCCAGTTAAGAACGAGATGCATACATAGTTTATAATACGTGTTTACTCTCCGGATACTGGCGATGAGTTTCCCTCAAAACTTCATATTTCTAAATATTCGTTCATCTGCATCTGTGCAAATGTTGTTTGCATAATTGCATTAGCCCACTCTGTGGCTATGCGAATTAACTGAAACGAGTGTAAATCAGGCTTAGCCAAACGATGCAAAGCTTTTTCCTACCTCGTTATCAACTTGTTAAGAATTTTTTTGAATCATGTGGTCGTTTCGCCTATTTTCCTTATTTTGATTGTTGATGTTTATCAAACGAGTAAATATCGCCGCTTTACACTGGTACTGGCACAATTTAAAGCATGTAAATTTTAGAGAAGAAGCTTTTTTAAATTTATATTTTTGAAAATATCTAGCACAGGCCTTATTAATATAACTGCCCTCCGACGCAAAACCGATGGATTTATAAATATGCCGTTTTACATGACAAGAGTTTAAACATAGTATAGACCTTGTATTCGATAAGTGCAAGTTTGAAATTGTTTGGGTTACGTTGTTATCAATGCCGAACAGCAGTACGTGATAATTTAGCTAAGTAAAAGAAATATTACAATATACAATATTTTTTATATAATTGGTCGAAAATCGGCACTCGGTAATTAATCATCGTGTACAGGACTCGATTGCATGTACGGATACGACTCGACATTTTATTGAACTTAGAAAAAGGCAGTGCGAGTGAAAGAGAAAGAGGTCCGAGATTCGGTTTGATGAAAAGAAACGTATCGATTGGACAACGTTAATCCAATTGAGACACTTTTTCATTTTCAATTTTTGTTCAGTAAATCTTGTACCGATGATTAAAATTAATTCTAATTAAAACAATTACAATATAATTGATATAATCATATAATAATATTATTATTATATCAATCATATAATATAATTGATATGATTGATATAATTTGCAGTGTATTTGCTTATTTAGTGACATTAGCTTATCTTCTTTCGTCTACTACATATAAATGTAAATGTGATTTAAACTATATCGTGTTTGATTTCATTTTAATCAGAAAAATTTCACGAATACTTTAGTAAAAGTTTAATTTTCAAAAAGTCAAAAATAAAAAAGTTTAATCATTGTCTCGTGGGAAATTAGTATTTTTCATGGATGGTTGAATTCGGTTCAGGTTATACTACTCAACTATCGAACTTCGGAGTGAGTCACCGCGTGTGTCAAAGAGAACACTAGGACTTCTTGGGGGGAGGGGGGTTCTTCCCCCAATAGCGAGGATTATGGGCGATTAATTATGAAGAATACAGTGGCGATTACTTATGTAGAAAATATAAAGACTTACATTTACATGTATAAAGATTTGCATTGAGTTTATGTGTTAGGGGTAATCATAGTTATGTTAAGTTTACAATATGGACGAGATTCTTTTGTTATGTTTCGGGTTAACATTCTAATGCCCGTTTATTTATTATTTTATCTATTTTTCGTTTATTGCTAAAAGAAAGTTTCCATCTTTTCCAATTAACTTCTAAGTAATGGAGAACTCAAAGCTTTTCTTGATTTTCAGTAAAATTATCTAGGCTTTGTCAATCAAATTCTGTCAGAATATTAGATATGAATAAGAAAAAGATATTATATAAACACAAATCGTTTGAAAGTTCATTCGAAAATCGACAAAATTTTCTGTAATGTTCGTGTCCGAGATATCTTCAAAATAAGCTGTTTCCTTTTTTGGTAGATATCTCCGGAATAAAAACATGACTTTGATATTGCCGGTATTAGAAGCAGAGCGTAAAGTGCTTCGTTGGGGCGAACGGTTGGTCATATGAAATTCCTACCTTTTTTTTTAACGTGTCGCAGCACTTGACCTAAATTGTTTACGACCACTAGCACAGGAAGATAGGGACAAAGACAAAAGCAGTGGCAAAATAAAACAAAACCTCGGAGACCAAGTAGAAAGAGGTGGAATTAAAGAGGAAGCGATTGTCGACGCCGTGTTTATAGTAGAAACCACTTCCGTCATGAGGGTCGTTATCACGCTCACGGTTCCTGCTATTAGTTTCTATCTTCGGTTAACGAAGTCGTTAAACCGTATGCTTGGCAACCATGCTCGGAACATGATTGAAATATTTATGTTACTTGATTTTTTACTATATTTTTATGTTACTTTTATTCTATATTTACGTTACTTGATATTGTAGAAAATAATTAACAATTTCTTATTGCTCGTATATACTCATATATCTATGTCTATATATATACATATCTATAATATCATTTATTAACGTCATAGTTAAACAATAATCAGTTTATCCATTTATGATATCCTAATGCTTTTTTCCATCATGTGTATGTATATATTTTGTGATAATCATATGTGTTTTGTAATAATATGTTAGGTTTCATTGAGAAACAGTCTGATAAATCGTAACCTTAATAATTTGAATTATCAGGACACTAATTGTCGGTCACGCATTGCTTGTATAATTGAATATCTTTGTTTTCACACATATGAAAAGGGATCATTGAACTACTGAACTATTTTATATTACGTTTGAACTATATATCTGAAACAAGATTATTGAACTGTTTCATAAATATTAATTTATCTCTCTACTCTTTCAGTTTCGCGAAGAGAATCAAATTTTCTGTTGATCGATGTTTCCATAATTGATCTTCTGATAATTCAGATTCAAACGTATTAACTCTAACAGAATTCTATATCGGTATTATCGTCCTCGTTAATAATAACTCAACAGGTGTAGAATATGAAAAAAAGAATGAAAATTTGTTCTCCAATAACGATCCTAAATTTTCCATTAATCTATGTTCCAACATTTTCCATTGATCATTCTACTAATAGTTGCTCTGATAATTTAGTTTCCACTCTAATTAATTTTAATTAAGTTCTATATCAATATTCATTATTTCCATGAATTATTAATACCGTAGGATATGGAAAAAAAGAATTGAAAATTTCTCGCCAAAAGCATATCCAAATTATTCATCAATCAGTATCTCAATATCGTTCCGATCGTTCTGTTAATCGATTAATCGATGCCCTGATAATCAAGCCAATAGCGTCGGGTATGGAAGAAAAATAGTAAATTTTGTATAGGTATCGTGGTTGGTTTGGCACATCTGTGTCGTTTTATCGGCGATAGAATTTCAGGACTTAATTTCGCGTTTACTCCTATAAATAGTAGTTGGGCGAGAAAAACTCGGTCGAGTCTGGTGTTGGCGCGAAACGACGGAAACTTGGGGCTATGCCATCTCGGGATGTAAAATTTCTTGCCTGGCAACCAGTCGCCCGTCCTCCTACTTTCTGCCACTTAGTGCGTTTTAATTTGGGCCATTCTTATACTGGCCAATCCACCGTATTTCGGTGAAATAGACAGTTTGTTACAAGGTAAATGCCTTTGCACCGTTCCTTTTGCCATTATCTTTTCCAATCTTGATTCATTTTTAAACGACTTGCTGACACACGTGTGTGTGTACAAAATGAATCCATCTATCTTTTATCAAACATTTAAACAGTTTTAGTTATTCAGTTTTATTAAAATTGTTTCAGTTTTAGGTTCATTTTCATATTTACCTAACGGTTTGCTATTATTATAAAACAGAATTGTTTAAAAATATTAAAATTATTCAAATTTAAGGAGCAGGCATGAAATACATAAAATCCTTGAATTTTCGTCAGATATAAATAGTTCCAGGAAGAGATTAATAATGATTAATATTCTTCTAGAAACTTTGATCTAATAAGTAAATATGACATTCCTAATTTTGATAGAAATTAATATTATAACTTTTTGTGTAGATTCTACAATTGACAGTGATGTACACGAATCCCTGTGAACGTTAGAATGATAAAAAATAAAAAACACAAAATACATATAATACCGATGATATCTTATAGTTAAATTACCTAAAATATTCTCTACCCATATGACTTTGTTTATGTTAATAATAAAAAGAGCTATTAATTGTTAATGCAAATAATGCAAATACATGTCAACGTTTGGTATAAATAACAGGATCCATCAATCAGTGTATAATAAAAATTATAAATTCATTTCAATAGAGTAGAAGAGCTTTCGTATTAAGTTCTAAAAGAATGTAAATTGAAAATGCAAATATTTCTCAAAGAATAATACTGATTCGAGTACTATAAAACATTTTCAGAGAAACATCAATAGTATCTGCAACGTTAACAGCAATGCAATAAACATAAATCGTTCTTTCACTCAACACGTGTACACTGGTATGCAAAGAGCACGTGGGCTTCGTTAAAATAAATCAGAATGGACGGTGTCTTAAACCAATATAAATTTCCAATCTCCAAAGATCGGCGCAGCAATCTATTTATTATCGTTTCATCAAGATTGATCGGGATTGTTTGATAGGATCTCGTAGACACTTAGATCGCGAGAGCACGGGCACGAGTATATCCATGTATATCCAACGATACGAAAATAGCGAGGGCAACTCGTGATGAGTCTGCCCGAGACCCACGCTAATTCGCACGCTAAAATAAGAACAGCAATTCTTATTTATAGCGAGGTGCGATAGGTCAGATTGTCACTTACAAGGAAAATAAAACAACCATTCGACGTAACCAAAAATTTGTCTTACCCGGAAATGTTAAACGAATAAAGCGAATAGAATATTACGTTTAGTATTCACGACATAACATTTGGTTTCGTCTCGTTTCGTCTTGTCTAGCCTCATTTAGTCCCGTCTAGTCTCGTTTTCTTGCTTTCGTTTCTCTGCCTGTGGACAGGTTATTTTTGAAGATGCTCCTATGTTTATTATTAAAGCTGCAGCTACTTATTATGCTTAAATCTATATTACGAGATTACATTTTAGACTGTATCGCGAGACAATAAAGTAATAAATGATCGCAGAAACGATAGTGATGTCTATACACAGGTTCATCTTCTTGTCGCTCTTTGAGATGAGTGTGCAAGTGAGTAGTAGTAGATTGTATAATGGAGAAAATTGCAACCTTTATGGATCTTCGATATGCTCCCTTGGTATGACAATAATGTGAAACATTCTTAAATACATTCCCAGATACATTCTTCAGTTACAGTTATTAATTGCGAATCAGTGAGTCGAAAGTTGAAGAACAACATTTTCAGGTATCTTACAAAATAGTTTTAGTTTGCACAGGACGATAGCGTATCATTTAATGATGCTGCCACGATTTAAGCTGCGTTATGTTAACTCTGATAGACGTTCATATTACAAAATAAATTGTGGATCAAATCTTTTAGATGTTTTATGTATTAAAACAAAGTTACATTGAGGTTACACTGATTTTAATAAAGCTCACCAATTTAGTGAATGTAGTTAATTTAAACAAATTGATCGAAATGGTGTTGATAGAAATCGATGAGTTCGTTGAAAGTCCAGATTGGTCAATTTTTTTTCTAAAAGAATTATTTAGCCGAGCGAGTTCAGGATTCACGGTACGTGCATTTCTTTAGCGTTGTCCTTTGGAAAAAGCAATTGGTTGGAAAAGCTTCTGACGATGAAAAAGGATAAACCACCAATGATAGTGATAACCTAGTGACCTACCTCTCAGTTGCCACGCTACCCTGTCGTCTTTGAAAGCTACTAGCATCACAGGTGCACAACTAGGCCTATTTCGCTAAGAAAAGATAGACTTGTTATTGCTGTATTTCATTAAAATCACTCACGACTTATAGGATATCTAATTTCGATAACATTTAATAATATTTGCCATATTCATCCAATTCGTTTTAAATTACATATCGTGTTTGGAACTGACTAATTTAAAATTTGTTTTACTTTCAATTCACAATGCCTGAGTTCAAGTTTTCATGATTTTCTTTATGATAAATTTTGAAAAATTAAAATTAACATTTCTTTTAAATTAATCATTTATAGATACAAATAATTTAATAGTATAATAGATAGACTGATTAATGTGTGAATGTACAGAGTTATGGAGTGTTGTTTAATTGATCATGAGTTCTTGTATAGAGAAATCGAGAGTGTTCGTTGAATCGTACTTTAATGAGGTTAATTTCAAAGTTATAGCTATAGATAATGCTTGAGGAATTTCGCTTGATTTAACCCCTTCGCGACTATAATATGTATCTCGTCCAAAGAATCGTGGTTAAAAATCAATTCGTGAAACATGTCGGTGGATGCAAATAGGTTAGCGACGTCAGATGAAACTATATAGATGTTGTATTTTTGGAAACAAATTTTTTTTCTGTTTTTTATGCATGAAACAACTCAAAGCATGACGTAACACAATGTTATAGTTCTTACAAAAATAAAAATAAATTCAGGAACTTGTAATTTTCATGAACGCAACTAGAGAAATGGAATCTAACTATAGACCTATTTCATTTTTTTAGATTAGTATTTCGTTTTGAACATTATATATATTTTTGAATACCATATATACTGTATATTCTTTTACATAAAAATTTGTTTATAAATGCATAAACATTGACAATCTATCACTATTAATTTTAAAAAAATTAGGATGAAGATTTTTGTGCCGTTCTCTTGTAACTTCTTCTAATCAGAAAAGTGAAAAAAGAAAATTTGAAATTAAATATTAGTATTAGCTGTATGAAACAGACTAATAGCAATTTACCAACTATAAGTCGAGTTTTCATGCATTTATGGGAAATCGAAAATTGCAAACATGCACATATTATGCAAAAATATTCAATGTATAATGTATAATAATTACCATAATATTTAATGGCTGAAACAAATTTCTGTCTAGCTTCTGGTTTAGTCGTATTTATAAAAATCTAAATTTGCATAAAGATTCACAGTCTAGCAACAAATAATAATTTCGTTTCCCTTGCAAAATTTCAATTAGTATTAAATTTTGCATTTAATATTTTCTATAATCTCGATAGCATAATTAAAATAATACACAAATTGCGAATGTTCATGCATTTATGGAAAATTGAAAGTTGTAAAAATGCTTACACTATGCAAAAATATTCAATGTATAATAATCACCGTAATATTTAATGACTGGGTTAAATCTCTGTTTGGTTTGTACTTTGATCACGTTTATAAAAATTTAAATTTGCATAAAAATGATCCGGAAGTAGGATTCCGTAATAAAGATCCCAGATCATAACCTAGCAATAAATAATAATTTCATCTTTCATTTAAAATCCCAATTCGTATTTTCTCAAAGCAAATACATTGCCATTCATATCGTCAACTATATTATCGAATAAGCGAAACGTTGATGTGAAAAGAAGCGGATTGGGAGGTTTAATTAAATGAGCGTTACGGCTTATTGATAGTAAATCGATCAGGATCACATTAAGCGTGAGTATCCATGTCTACTCGGAAGGTGAAAGAGTGTAGCAGATAAGACAAGAGACAAAAGAGACTTGATGTATGCTTTCCTGTCTCTTTCTGTATTCCCAGAAACGCTGACTCCGCTCGTTTTGTCTGTCAAACAGGCTGACGAGAAAGAAAAGCAAAAAAGAAAAAAAAGAAAGCAATAAGGAAAAAGAAGATTTCTGAACCTCGAGCTCTGAACCTCATCCCTCTGGAAGCAGCGTTTCTTTAGCGAATCAGCGATGCGTGGCTGAGTTACCTGAAAGCTGAAAACCTGCTGTGCTCTCTCTGTTCTAGTCGGCTATGAAGCGAGAAGGTAGAGCACACGTCGCCGTAATTTCCATGTAATTTCACTGTGACAAAGCGCGTGCAAGAATATATCACGCGACTATCATTTAAGGGATAAACATAGGATTCATTCCTTTCAAATCGATTGTCAGCCCCAAGCGTTTCTCTGCTTTACGAGTTCTTCGTCTTGTGGGATTGCCAATTATCTTGATGCTTGCATACTTCGTACGTGTCAAGATCGAAGTGCTGACGGAATAATCTGAATTCCAAGTATGGCTATAGTACGTATCGGAAACCGGAAGTGGTCATATATCAGAAGAGGTGAGCTTTCAAGAATTGGGTCAAATTATCCGATTCGTGCCACTGAAACCGTGCTTTGTTGTGCGTGCATCGAAGGTAAAAGTGAGAAGCAGGCAGCACGAGTAAGAGTGAATAGGTAGAGTGTAATAGAATATCATAGAGTTAGGTCATTCCTTACCCTTAATCGTATATTACGTATTTCTTTAGTTTAGTGAAAATTTGTTGGTTAAGTATAATCGTGTCCGATATCATTTTGATCGTACGAATCTCAATAATCCGACCAACATCATTTCTTAACGGTGTCATAAAAAAATATAAAAAATTATATTTTTCCATTTCGGTAATTCGATACCGGGTTGAATTACATCGATGTAAAATAACATAAATAACGCCGAGGGCCGCCAGTTCCACGAATTAGCGCGAATAATTCCCATGTCCTAACACAATTTTCGACGTATGTCAGGACATTAGTGTTACTTCTTAAAGTGATCGTTCTGTTAACGTTAAGAGTAACAATTTCATACAATTTCATACAGTTAAGAGTAACAGTTTCGTCAAAATGAATACATTATTTGAAATTTGTTATTTGAATAATTATTGAAAGCATGTAAATACTTTTAGCAAATAATTATTGTAGTAATTAAAACTATAACTAATTAACTAAAACTATTTCTTAATAAACTAATATATATATATAAAATATAGTCCTTATAATATTAATTTTTATTGGAGTAGAAACAGGATTATTTATAGCTATTTATTTTCATAACATCACTCTAGTTGCAATTGTTTATGTATAGCAAATTTGGATACACATTGAAGTTTCATAACTCTGGTATTTTTGCAAGGATTTTCGGAATTTTTATATCCTAATTTCATTCTTTGTTTATGTTTCAATAGATAAAAAGATCTTTAGTACTTTGAGAATAAATTTAGCTTGAATTTGAAACGAACATATTAGTCACATTAAGACATTTTATAAATATAGAAGAACACGATTCAGTCGAAAGTTCCTTTTTTGATGAGTAATGTTCTATATCTGATGAGCTGAATTCTCTTCCTTTGATATGTTAAATATACTAAATCTTCTGAATGTTTAGTTATACGTAAAAATTTCAGTTTGTGTATTTTACTTCACACATTTGCAACGAGTTCTAAGCAACGATGTTGAAGTAACACTTGTTTATTTTACGGTTATAAAATTTGCAGTTGTAACTATGTGTATATATAATATGTAGCATACATATGTATATGTAATTTATTTAACCGATATTTCAGGCAACTGACAGCTGCAATAACTAAAGATGATTTATTATTACCTCTTTTTATGTATCCATTACTATGAAATATCCTAATTGTACATACATATATACGAGTACATTATATATCTTAATTAGAATTGTCGTATGAGTTATTAGTTACGTCACGAAATCGAATGTCATTTTTAGCATCGCGAGAAAATAGAACGAGGGTTATATTCGAGGGTCAAGTTCTAAAACGTCGAACAAAATGAGTTGTATAATGCAAAAGCTTTATTAATTATCTATAAAATGCTAATTGTATGTAGTGTGGAATATTGATAAAATATACTATCGTTACGTACATAGAAATATATTCTTGGAAAGAATTTCATTCGTTACTTATTTAATAAATATTTGACTTTATATGATCATCAAATCAGGGAGCTTAGTGGAAGTTAAATGAGTGAAAATATTTACGAGCTTTAAAGACTCGACTTGACTTTAAGAGCAATGCTTGTCTTAAAAGAGGGTTATCGACGTGTTCCGATTGGAGTTTCAAACGAGATTGACCTTTTGCGGAGGAGGTGAATATCGATAGCGTTATGATACATATGATTAATTCGGATGCCGAAAATTAATTATCACCAATTACTATCGACAACGCTAAAGAAGAAAAGATTTGTTGTATATACAACAAGGTTTGTAACAGAAATGTTAGAGTGCTCGTAATTAATCGGAAAAATTCATATGATTTTTCTATACGAGTTTAGACTCGGGACAAGTTACTGAAGACATAAATTTAGCATTTGGAGAAGGATTATGTAACTGTTAGGACAGTTTAACGTTGCTTCGTGAAATTCAAGGCTAGTGATTTTTCATTTGAAAACGTGCTGAGGAACAATTATGTTTTAAGGAGTATCGCTGGAAATAACGTATGACGAACAAGAAAAATGGAATTTCAAATGAAAATAAATTGTTCTGTCATTATTTATTACTTTGTTCAAAGAAGAAAAGTAAAGGAAATAGGAAGGATTTTTAAAATATATTACCATTTGTTGCGCGACAATCAGTAACGTTCAACAACAAAACAATGGCTTAATGAAAATGTCTTCATCGTATCGTCCAAAGAAAATAATACTCACTATTTACTGAATTTGTTCATTACTATTTCCTACATATAATAATCTAGAAGCACAATTGCGATATTAACATTTTGAAAAAAAAAATCCTTGTTATTGGACAAAATGTTTCATGATAGTATTCATATAATAGTTCACTGATCCTCTATAGTATATAGTATAAATAGTATATAGTATAAACAGTAGCAGGTTTTCAGATAAGTAGATTCAATCGGTAGAGGTTTATGTAGTCAGACATATACTAGTGGAGCTCCATTTATCAGAACGAAACTTTAGTTAACGCTTGATTAAATAAACTTCTATCTATTAAATCCACTTATCTGAAGGTGAATTTCCATTATGTGAACGGAGAATTATAAATTGTCAGGAAAATCAATGAATTCTTATATTACACTGATTGAGTGAACTCCAACCCATCATAATCTATTACGTGAAAGTGAATGCCTATTCTATGAATGAAAAATCAAATGAACGATTGCTTCTATTATACGAATTGTTTATTTCTCGATTTATCCAGCTTCAGACGAATAAAGTTCTCCCGTATAGTTCCGTATAGTTAATCAAATAAACGAAGAACATATAAATGAAATTCTACTACATTGTCGATACGTGTATGAATATGAACGATAAGCAGGACCTTAAATTTACAACTATAATATGAAATTACACGTAAGATCGTAAAGTTTGTGAAATGATTGTACTTTGGCTTTCATGGCCTTCCATTCCCTTCCGTGGTTGGGAAACGAATATGAGAAACGTCCGTGCATGGTCTTCATATTTGGGTGACCTAGATTTTCGTAGCGCAGCTGCATACACTCAGATGGTGCATCGACAGAATGACCTTACATGCTCTTCTGCACTCCTACAGCTCTAGAGTAGATACGTACGTACATGAATATATGTATGTGCACGGTATTCTGCAAATTTCAACGAGACAGGTACACGCGAAATATCCGACTGACAAAATTAAATTTGTGGTTCTATAAAGCTTATTATAAAATCGATTCAGTTTTTAATGCGTTTCAACAGACTGAGTTCCAGTAACAGTTGAAGGAACATTTTTCATTTTATATTTCCGTAATTAGTCATTTGGTAATCAAAAATTCAACAGCTTCACGTATAATAGATATCGATCGTTTATTTATGATTAAGCATTACGTTTAGCTGAATATGTTTTAACATATAGCGAAGAGCCATAACTGCATCAATAACCATAGCTCCACACGAGTCATTTCTTGTTGTGAATCAATTATGGAAATTAAACCTACTGTACCTTTTTCGGCTAACTTCTTTTTGTTCATAATAAGAAATATTTACTGATCAGGTTTTGTAATAAAAGCTACAATAAAATAAAATTATAATATGAAAATAATAAAAAATAATAGAAACCAAAATATTGTTTCCGGCAATAAAACTTTTTAGTTTTGATAATTTTCTACTGCTTAATCCAAAAGCTTATTGGCTACAATATCATTTTGTGTAAGAATTCGACAATAATCAGAATGAATTTCGACTCATTACTCTCTGGTACTCTTAAGCAATTCAAGGAACGATCGAACAACAAATAAATGAAGCCATTGGTTCAATCATACAAGGTGTTAAATAATTCTGATAAGTGCCTCTCGTATTTCGCTATTTATTTTACTTTATCATATATTTACTAATCTTGTGATTGATGATCATATTCTAAACGTTGAAAATTGCTTAACCAATTTCCCGGTAGTGAAAATGTTATTTGGATGGCTGCAAATGGCAAGTTTTGCTTTATTAGATGATGAAAGGTTGATTCGAAATGGTTAAAGGCCAGATCCGGCAAATTCATTTCGATAATATATCAGTGACGATTAAGAGTCATGTGGCGAAATTTTTTGGTATCTGACGAGTTGCTGTCTGGCACGGAGCCAAGCAAAATCGATCGGCGGTTAAAGTACATAAGCCTTCTGCTTCTTTATTTATTCACGCTACTTGCGCTATACGCTTCAACGAAAAGTCTCATAGTACAGAAGTTGCACATATCTGTGTATATGTCGCTACATGATATAGGTGTATGCGAAATCTTGGCGCATCGATGACTCCGCCATCCAATGTATGTATATTTCCTTTCCATATTTTCCTGCGAGTAAACTAGGCGGAAGAAAATAATGGAATAACAGAAAAGATCCTCGTTTTCACAGTTGTTTGGCTGTAGTCAGAGTTTGTTCGACGTAAAACTTCTATTCGTGTCTTTTCGTGACTACATTGCATTAGTCGGGAAGCATTACTTTGAGATATTTGTATTCTTTGGCTATGTTTAAAATAACAGTTATAACTGGCATTGTTCGAGATAATTGCTGCGGAAGTTCGTTTTGAGTTACAATCACAATCATATATTGTAGCAACTGCTGATAGATATCAGTATATATTCTTATTTCCCAAAGCGTTTTAGTATTAGCAGATTGCGAATTTTTATGCATTTACGAAATTTTAAGGTCAAAAAATGCACAGAATTCACATAATATTTAAAAATATATATGAAATATACAAGGTGTGGTATTTGTTATAATTAGGCTCCGGATATTTATGCATTTGTAGGAAATTTAAGATTCCAAAAAACTACGGAGTGCATATAATATGAAAAATATATACAATATTTGACGTAAAATATCGTTTCTTTAATTATGTTCATAAAAATATAAGGTTGTATAAACGTTCGCAGTCTAGTTAAAATATTTAGCATGTGAAACAAATTTCTGTCTAGGTTCCATTATATAGTCATAAAAATATGAATTGACATAAATATTCGCACTCTGACTTTCAGGTTCTACATACTTTATTTTCATAGTACCAGACTTTTGTATTATCAAATTTCATATATTATTAAACAATAGGAAGTTTAATATACAATACTTGCACTTTTTTTAGTAATTTTTTAGTAAATGCTTTTAAAAAATATTTTTTTAGCCATTGCAAGTAACGAAGCTCCTTATATAAAATTCAACTTAATTTAGATCGTAATTGCTGCTCGAAATAAAAATCACAGAAAGTTGTTCTATAAAAATATATAATGTTACAAAGTTCGCACACGTATTATAGTTTTACTGTAATAACAAATGATAAATACCAGTGGTTATATTTAATAGATTTTTTACCTGCGTGTAGTAAGTAAAGACAATTGCTAAGTGAAACTGACGCTTGGAACGGTCGTGCATTTCGAAAAGTGCTAACAAAGAGGTTGAAGTACAGCCATGTGTCTACTTGTCGGCGCTAGTCAACGTTCGTAGACGAGTGAACTTCAAGTACCACTTTAATCGCATTTAGATGTTGAAACTTCTTATTACCAGTGTTAAAATAATACAAATTTTTCAAATTAAAAGTTACAACGTTATGAAATACACATACAAATTTGCTTAAAACAGGTAGTACATTAAAAAAAATGTAGAATAATTTGATATGAAAACATGAATAGGAGATGGAAAGAAACAATTTGTATAATTAAAAATGTAGAATTATTGCCTTTATACCTTGCACATCAGTACAATTATTTATGTTAAAGAATATTATAAATTTTTGAAATTCATTCCTTTACCTGAGATTTAAGTTTCCTATAGTTCACGATTTTCTGTAATGTTCTTTTAATTTAATTGAAGTAAATGGTTTAACGTTGAATTATGTTTTGTGTTCCAGGTGGTGTTAGTTTTCATTCTCAGTATAGCATCGCTTATAATATACTTCATCGATGCCTCCAGGTAAGGAAACCAATTATTTTTCAATTAAAAATATTACATCAAACGTTGCGGTATATTCCTGTTTAAATAAATGTCATTTTAATTCTATATAATAATTACAATATAATTAAAATGAAATCTAATTTTCGTTATCTGTTCATATACTAAAATAAGATTATACAATTATGATTGTATAAATTTGTTCATACAAAAGAATTCTATCCTGCAATCTAAATACATACAGGAGAACACACGATGGAACAATATTTCTCATTGCTGATTATGTTATTAGTGTTTGTTTGTTTGTTTGCTCATGGCAGTCAGATAAATCGGCAAAACAAATATTAACGTAATTCCCTAACATCGATGTGACAATTTTATGTTACAGCGAAGAGGTGGAACGTTGCCAAAAGTGGAGCAACAACATTACTCAGCAGATAGACTTAGCTTTCAATATATTTTTTATGGTCTACTTTTTTATACGCGTAAGTGTAAACACAACAATTTTCACGAACATAAATATTGGTATAAATTTTCAAAATTTTCTTTCATGCTCACTGTTGATATGATATAATATTGTTTGAGAGTTCAAAGAAAGGGATAACATTGAACATTTATTTCGTGATAGTTTATCGCCGCCAGTGATAAGCTGTGGTTCATGCTGGAGATGTATTCGTTCGTGGACTACTTTACGATACCACCGTCCTTCGTGTCGATATATCTCGATCGGACGTGGATCGGACTGAGGTTCCTCCGAGCCCTACGACTGATGACGGTCCCTGACATCCTCCAGTACCTAAACATTCTAAAGACATCGAGTTCCATTCGTCTCGCCCAACTTGTATCGATCTTCATCTCCGTCTGGTTAACAGCTGCTGGCATCATTCATTTGGTAAGATGTTATTCGTTATTTCATCAACTCTAACCTTCTTTTTTGTTTTTCATTCCTCTCGTTCATGTCATTTTTTCACATGTGAATACTTAAGTAGTTAATTACTGATCGCCTTCGACCAGTAATTTTAAACAATTTTTCACTTTTCTCATATTCTTGTTTAAATCTTGCTTTACTTAAAAAAGTTAAGGTAACATATATAGCAATAAAAAATTATTGGATGATATTCTAGAAACCTGGAAAAGGATATCGAATAATTTTTCGAGGATTTTTAAAACAAGAGCCTAAGAAAATTGCCGAAGGAGGGTCAAAAGTAATTAGAAATTTTATTGCAAAGTATAATAGAATTACAAACATAATTCTTTTTACTTCATTGACGTTGTTATAACGATATCGACAATGTGAACATTGTTCTATATAAATAAATTTACAAATACCTGCAATTTTTTTAATAGAAAAAATCGTTAGCTTCAATTAGAGAAAATTAATATTCAATTTGGTTTTTAATTTACGATATGCTTGGTGGCGAGTTTAATTAAAATATTCTTGGGAGAATTTGATTTAAAATAGGTCTATGAAGTTTTCTACTTATTATCACTGTTGTAAATTGTTCAGTTTAAAAGGCACAAAGAAGTATATATAGAATAACTATTATGATTCTACGGGGAATTTTTTTTAATAAATTTGACAAATCACTGGCAGTCATTGTATCCAGAAGTATCTAAAGCAATATTTTAGTTGTTGAATTATAAGCATAGAAACATTGTTTGCCGGCAGCTTGAAAACTCAGGGGACCCGTTCGAGTTCACGAACCCTCAACAGCTTTCGTACTGGACCTGTGTCTACTTTCTCATCGTGACGATGTCCACGGTAGGATATGGCGACGTTTACTGCCAGACGGTCCTCGGCCGCACATTCCTAGTATTTTTTCTACTCGTCGGTTTGGTAAGCCTTCTTTATATTATTCTTATACAGCCAAAATATTACGTTTAATATGTTATATGAACTAAATGACTCTCTATAGTTCAGTGTAGAAGAATCTCATACGAAAAATCGAATTACCTGAACATCGCAAATAAACTTTCTTAGTTCTTCAAATATCGTCTACTACGTCCTTGTATTTCACAAGATTCATTGTCAAATTTAAACAGGCAATTTGGTTTTTCCCGAGAAGTATTCGCAGTACGAGCTCTGCGAAACACGTGACCGTCATTTTTCATTTATAACTTATGTGCAAATGCATCTTTCTTTACGTTATCGTGAGATTATTCTTGATAATCTCAATAACCGAGTATCGTTGTTTTCGCAGTAATTTTACAGCGACACTCGCAATATTATTTCATTGTACATTAATAGTATTTTTATGATTATTAAAAGGACGATTGTTCTTTGATATTAACACGAGGAATTAGATCGAATATGTGAGTGTTTCGCAGAATTCGTGTCGTTAGAGTAGAACCTTGATCTCGCCATGAATTGGCAGATCAGATTTTCGTAACATTTACACATTTATTATCCTTGAGACACACAAAAACGGTGAATATTTCGACTGTGTACAATGTTCTCTGGTCAGCTCGATTTCTCGCGAAATGAATCAAAGATGCTGCTTTACCCATTCGATGATGAGACGTTCGTTTTCTTTCATATTTATAATGCGAGTTTCTCTTTAATATTTCGCTTCTCTTATTTCTTAAAATATCAGAATTGCTATCTGAAAGAAATCCTTTTCTTTTGAAAAAAGGAAATGATCAATTACTGCGTTATAGCTATAAATGTAAAATTATCTATATCTCTGTAATTACAATGTCTATTAAATCAGTAGATGTTTTATAAAATTTCTACGAAAAGTTGCGAGTTGCTCAATTTTTACGAATTTCTATGATACCCCTTTTTTACTAAATTACCACTCTCTGTAATTCTAATTGAGTGATTGAACGTGAACATAATTCAGATCCGTTTATCGTCCTCCTTAAAGGATGACCAAAAGGCAATTTTATTATATTTTCTAATATTTACGGGATTGTTGTTCACTTTCATCAATATTTCTCTAACTAGATGACCATCGTATTCATCGCTATGAATAAATAACCAAAACTAGCTAACAACGATGCAGAAATTTAATTAGCACGTTTAATTTCGAATCCAGAGAGACTAACATAATGCAAAAAGAAATTCTCGAAGACACATCTGAGCTAATATAAAGCGTGTATATTTGTTTTTCATTTGTTGAATAATTTTTACTAGGAGAAATTCGCATTTTATTGTGAAATAGCACGAGGCAAAATGGTAAAATGGAGGCATAGACGCATAGATTTTCTGTGTAGTTAAGGAACCATCGGAGAACAGTGTCACTCGTCGCGAAATCGATTGCTTCGTTTGAACGACGATGCGCAGTGTCTGCGAGAAGTGTGACTGGCCGCGAGTGTGCGTGCGTACCTGAGCGTGTGTGATCGATCGTAACAAATCACGTATTAATTTCGGTAGTCGATAGAGGAATAACGATACGAATTTGTATTTTCATGGTTCGTTGAAACATATCGATATGTTATAATATATCTAGAAGAAGCCTGAGCATCGCCGTTTAAACGCGGGTATGCTAGCGTAACGTTTGTCTACAAATATCATTTAGAATACGAGAGATCAGTTAACAGCATAGTAGACACTGTAAATTATCGAAACAAAGTAGGAGGATTGTTCTTTTCTTCGAAATCTAGGACCTCCGACAAACCTTACGCCAATCACGGTAGCCGAGTTTCTCGACCAGACGAGGAATCGACTCGTCTCTGTGAAAGATGAAGAATCATGATGCGTAATTAACCTACTGTTCAGTTCCGAAAATTAATGCACTCGATTCTTAGCAATCATAAAAATAAACAACAATTTTGAATAGATCGATTCTGCACGATTACAGTTCTTCAAATAAAATTGACTGGGAGAGTAAAATAAACATTTTCATCAAATTTTAGTATATTTCAACGTACTATTGTTATTTGAATAGTTTCAGAATATAATTTTATAATGATAATTTAATTTAATTACTTAAACAACGAAATTGTAACTCGAATAATTTAAACGAGTTATGTCACAATTAATAAAATACAAATAATATTAAACAATATAATTTGAATAACGAGGAGCATTTATTTTAATATTTTAATTAATCTCAGATAATTTAATTCAAATTAAATGTAATAACGAAATTACTGCTAATAAAGCAGGTAGATTTACATTTTCTCTATTTCAACGGTTGCCTCTGCTCGCGCATATCGATCGTACAGAACGAGTCGATTCTTCGTCAGGCATCGAGACCCGGAACGTAAGAATTTCAACCGAAATCACAGGGCAGCTTCACACTTTCTCTATCTATCTATCTCTCTCTCTCTCTCTTTATACCGATTTGAATCGTACCTATTTAAATTGAGCCCCCACACCACGAGTCGCATATATAAACAATTTTATATATGCCATTGAGAAAAGGGTATATCTCATTCATTAAAAAAAATAAAAAAATAAAAAAGAAAAACAGAAAGTAATAAAAAGGAAAAGAAAACAAAACGAAACGCAGCTTGCTGTAGCTCGGTCCAATTCTACGCCGGCTTGGACCATTTTATATTTCTCGTAACAACGAGAGAAAAGCAATTGAAAATAAGGAAAGGAACAAAAAAAAAGAATACGTGAAAAAACGGGAATAAACGAATGGATAAACAAAGAACGAGTAACGAGTAAGAGCTCGAAAGTTTTCTATAGCGATACTGGCTACCTGTGCCTTATGCCTATACCTCTATATGTGGCCGTAGTCGGGACCGTCTTGATATTTCGTATAATATTAATTACATAACCCTCGTTCCCCTACTTTTTACTAAAAGATGATTCCTTTATTATTTTTACTATTGCTTTGTTATTTTTATTACAAGTCGTGCGAGATAAGTGCACTTCGGATTCAACTGTACATTTAGCTCTTGAATTTTCATAATCGTGTAAATCTTTGATTGACTTTATAACATAAGCAAATTCATAATTTGTAGATTCTTAGATATTTCAGTAATTACGTCAATTTGTAATTAGACTGTGGATGTTTACACAAATTCATATTTTTACGAATGCAATTATGAGGAGAGGAAGCTATTGAGAATTATTTTATTTATTAAACATTATGTGGAATAATATATTTTGGATATTTTACGTATTTCTGAGCGCATCCTGTGCATTTTTGTATTTTTACATTTCCCATAAATGCAGAAATATCGGTAGTCTACTAATAAGGATAAGTAACGAATAACGAATAAATGCGAGGAAGATTAATGTAAAAGTAAGCGAAATAATCAGCCTTTTTTTATTTATGTTTAAAGATGCAAAATTATACGGAATATATTACGTACAATTATTACTTTGTACAATTATACTAGATAGAAATGTTTAAAACATCCAAAACAGAATATTTCACAATTCACGATATTTCATAAGTAAAATATATTTCTCCTCAAATTTCATTTATTAATTCATCATCGTAAAAATGTAGATCTGCATAAAAATTGACAATCTAATAATAACAAAACATTGAAGAACTGTGGAACGGTTCGAACCAGTGCGGCGTTTCAACACACAAACGTACGTTCTCAACGAAAATGTTCGCCTTGACTCGAAACTGTCCCTCAATTACGAGTTTCACGTCCTTTTTGTCATATCTGCGTGAATTATAATTCGCCAACTGGATTGAAGGCAACAATAGCGTAATTACGAGGGAATATGTGATACTTTGAGAATAATAGACGAAACGTTGATGACGGTGCCCGACGGCGACCTTCTATCGTTCTCGTAGCTACACGCCTCACTCTGTCGTACGAAAATTGAAAAGGTTTGTAGCGCGGATCGCCGCGGCATCTCGCGCTTCGAGCTCTCTCGGGGTAAAGTGGTCGGAGGAGAAAATTTCTCTGCTTATGTAGCTGTTTCAAACATTTTTTTTTTTTTCTGTTCTCTCTATACGCTGTCTTTCCGACCGTAAAGGCTTTCTAAGTAACTTATTATGTCGTATAGCGGTTTATATGTTTGGCTTTCGATTACACTAGGTCATTCTTAAGAATGCTGGAAGATGGGGTATTATTCTGTTTAAATTTTGCAAGTCGAGGTCATCAGAAGTATATGGAATTGAAAAAATTGAACGAGTAAAGAGTAATTTGTTACCTTTATGATGTAACACTTGCATCATATTCAAATTTGTGATGAAATGTTCTTGACAATATCGACGAACAAAGAACATATAATAAATAAATAAATAAATAAACAACGTAAAGTAAATAAATATATATGAGTCATATACGTATGTCACGTTTTAATACATTTACGAATGAAACAACAAAATTATGACAACCCGCGAAACGTGATGCTTCGATATGTTAATGCATATGATAAATGAGCTTTTTGTTCTGCGATTGTTCGACAGTAAACAGTAGTCGTTGCAGTTTCGAAAGGGAGAGAGACGACATATACAGGGAATTTTGGGATGAATTTGGCATTGGACAAAGAGAAATTAGCTGTCGCTACAGTAATGTGCTATTGTTTGTATAACTTAGGATATCCATTATGGAACTAGTGGAACAACACGAAATACATAATTTCACCCGAAAAATATGAGATCATAAACTATAGATTTTTTTTTCATATGAAGCTTTAGATGTTGAATGAGTTAGAAGCAAAGATATCGCTACAAACTTTATCATAATTTATGTTTGTTACATTAGATAAAAAAATGAACGTTAAAAAAGAACTGTCTTTTTCGGTTTTAAAATTTAATTGTTATTCAAAATGGTTAATCGTAATAATCATCAAAAACGATTTCCATTTTTCTATCTAGAATTACAGTTACAATTCTATAAATACTTTTATCGTGTATTTTTAGAACGTTAATTTGTATCATTGAAAAGATTAAAATATTAATTTATATCAATTACATTCTCGTTATTCTTATGTTCAATTTCTCTAATCGTATTAGTAAAACAAAAATATAAAAAAATAATATAAATGAAAATATCTTAAATCCCCGTACGATCAATCTTTTTCAATTCGATATACTTCTGGGACCGCATTCGTAAAATAGATGGACGCGAAATACCCCGTGCGATTTCGGCAGAGATATATTTTCATTCTATCAACTAGCATCCAAGCATTTAAAACAGTAGAGCATCTCGATCTTCGGATATCTTGTTGCTGGTGAGGCGTTTAGTAATTTATCGCAGAGTAATGTAAACTAGCTTTGTTGCAGCAGCAAGCGTATACTACTTTCTCGCTGAATGAATCGATAAGAGAAAGTGACTCGGTATGACGATCATGCCGTATGTACCTCTAACAACATATTTCAACCTCGTTATCGCATACTCTAACTGTTTCTTTTCTAATTGCTTCCAATCTCTTGTACGAGTCTCGCCTTTATTCATAATCTAATCACTATTCTTCCAACAAGTGTATCGATCATCATCGGTAATATGATATACGGTAAATCGAATCGTAGCAGATTGTTGATTTGATTTACCCTAAAAATTCATGCAAAATTCAACGACTAATTTTTGAACTAATAGGATCCTACGTTTGAACGAGCCTCGAGTCTTTTCAGGTTCATAAACTTGGTCAGATAACGTCTATCTAGATGACAGAAATTTTGATAAGTTTAAAGTAGAAGTTACTTGCATTTTATCCGTAAGTTGTTATACCTCGATTCGAGGCACGTTGTTCTTCTAAAAATCCTGAAACATCGATTCATACGTGTCTTATAATTCTCCCAGAAGGCACGAAGCTCAACGACTTTTAGTAAAATGTTGGTTTCTGTGCGAGCTTGATCTATGACTGTTCATTCTGTCTGTATGTTTATCTGTCTTTCTGCGAACGCTAACATGCTGCTAACCTTACTAACATTAGATACTTACGTACTTGTTTTTCTACCCGCTTTGATTTTCGTTCTCAGATTGCCGTTGCGAAGCGTTCAACGTTCTTTTCTTTTTCCATATTGATTGTTCAAGATTCTCGATAATCTATATGCATAATTTTTCAGGGCAACTAGAAAACTAGGGATTAAAACTAGGAACTGAGAAATCTCGTATAATTTTATTTCTCACTCCAGGACACTTTCTTTCGAGTAATCACGATTTCTTATAAATCTACGAACAGAAGGAATACACGTTTCTTATATAAAAAAACTTCATTTGTTACTTATAGTGGATGTCAATTTCACCTTGTAGAATATCAGGTTACAACGTATTATGTTTTACAATAAAATGTCGTTTAATAGTTTCGATGTTACCGGTATTCTACGTGATACGAGGAACAATGTCCTCGTACCATTTAAAAGCGAGCTTGTTTTGGAACCTTCTCAAAACATTTGGCACTTGGTTGAAAGTATGATGTCACTGAGTTCTGGTATAACGTATGCGGCTCAAACAATAAAGAACCGCTTCAAACCGATTTCGGTAGGTTTCGTAGCTAAGAATGATAGGACGATTTTGGGCTGGGTTAACAATTTTATTAATTGAAGTGGAGTTGGCAAGAGGGAAAGAGCGCGTAGCGAAAGAACGTAGAAAGCATTTTTACCAAAATTAATTCATTCTATATTTAATTAATCAGCGAAAGATTATGCAGCGTGAGGAGAGTGGCTTTGACAAATAACATGATCTTTTATTTTCCTCGTTGCCTAAATTCACTGTTTGTTTTCGATAGGAATACAGACGTTCATGTTGCGTTTTTAAGAGGGCGGAAGTTTATGAAACGAACAATACTTAAACAAATACTCTTGCAAAGTTATCAAATAAATACACTTACAAAGTTTTTATTCAGCAAACATTACGAAAGTTATGATTGGCAATTGATCGTGGATTGGAATTAGCGAAGCATTTTCCGAAATGATGTTTAACTTTATATAGTACTTTAAATTAATAATTTTTCTAAGCAGTTGATATACCTTACATGTTTGTAATATTGTAATAATTAACTAAATATGATTTCATTTAAATAAACATAAGCTTTATAGATTTTCTTGTTTTTCATTTAAACGATATTAATCTTAGTTTTCAAAGTGAACTTCGGCAAGCAAAGGAGAAAAGTGGTAACGTATCGTTTGTCGAAACACTCTCATCCTATATAATTTTTCAAAAGTATCTGTAAGAATTTTTTCAATCCCCATGTAAGCTATTTTTTTTTATTATTAAGGTCCTGGAGTCGTTTTACCAGCGATTTTATCAAATATATCCAAATCTGTCTCTTAATTGAGAAGTGCAATTTTCAAGCTCGGTCATTTTGTGTTTTATTACATTATTCTATACATGGTGTCCCTAAGGAAAGGATATCAATTAAACAAATTGAATATTTAAGCAAGGATCTGTACATTATAACGATCTTGTAATGTTTATGTTAAATCAAGAGGAATATAATTTGCGACGAAACGTTTCAGCAAACGAGTGATCGAGAACGCCTTTCTAACAAATTAATGTTCAAATACTAATTATTACCTTCTACTAATAATTTTGCTTATATTTTCGAATAAAAAGAACGAAGACGGAAATATTATGTATTTAAGTAATTAGTCTAGAGACAATTATTAGATAATAAAAATGATATTCGAACATCATTGTATATATAATCTAGCAATAAATTTCTCTTGTGAATCATTTCAATAATTTTGATTAAATGTTCGAATAATAAGAACGAAACTATATGTGATTAACGTAACAGTAGTTATTAGTTAACGAAAATAATCTTTCTTGCGGAATTATTGTCCTTTCATTTAGAGACATCTCGATCGAATTTCACTTTGTCGAAATTTGTTTTGCAATAAAATTCGACATAGAAATATCTCCTATCTACTGTACTTCACTATGATTTTCTTTAACCGCAGTGTCTTTAGTTGCTTGACATGTACGATGAATTTGCCTGACGTGTGAGTTAATCACTACACGACTAAAATAAATCGAAGGGAGCACTATGAGGTTTCTTAATGGTTCGGCCAAAAGTTCTAACCTCTCTGAATCAATTAACAAAATCAAATTAACATAATATTCACAGTGGTTCGTTGATTCTTTAACTATTATTATGACGAATAGAGATTCTAGAGATAGTAATCAAATTGCAAGTATGATGTAGCGCTTCCCTCGTTGCAGACCTCTACAGTAAAATGACTTATTGAAACTGCATCGATCAAAAGCACAACTTTTGGCGAATTTCGAATTTAATAATTCCGATGCAACTTTTCTTCTCTGATCTGAAAACGTAGGGGTCTGCTATGCTATGCCGTACATTTGCATGAATAACGATTTTAAATGTTTGCTTATGTGTAATGATACTGATCGAGACAGAGTGCTCAACAAGCTTTCCCGATTTCTATTCTTTTGCTTGATGTCTAATAACGTAACACGATCTTCCCTTCGTACCTTTCTTCGCTTCACGAAATAATATTTCAGCATGTGCAATTTTATTTTCGACTACCTTTACCTGTACCTCAAGTATCGCTTCCTTTGTAAATCAACCATTTTTCCAATTTCACTGTACATATCATAAAATTGATCCATCATTGTGTATCTATTATTACATGTACATATTTACACGTTCTTGTATATAGGATCTATTAAGCAGAGTATTAAAAAAGTACCTTTTGTTAAAAATTGCTTGTGAAAATGGGAAAGGAAAAATAAATATTGCAGTGAGTACGATTGGATGAAATTCTAGTAGGAAGTTCAAATAGTTTATCTTCGATTTTTAGCTTCATTTCTTTCGATCTTATAAGAATATAAGAAAATATCGGTGAGAGATTCTTTCCAAACTATGTGTATTTCTAGATTCATATACATACACACATTAAAGGTAAATCAGTTTGAATTAGTTCTACATAGATTCTGAATTCGTTTAATTGAATGGTCTGACACAAATATATTTTAAAAAAATAGTAAAATAAAAATACTTTTATTGTATAATAACAATCAAAAGAATGGTTTTCGTTATGTAAAAATATTTGCAATAGACAATGTAATTGAATAATTATCTTTTCTAATACTCTGCACAGAAAATATCTGTATTTCTACAATTTCAAACCGTTGTAACATTTCCTTGCAGTTATGACTGCTTGCTAACACGTTACTATTACATTTCGGCAAAAGCATCTACTTACGTATACACTGTCATACTATTTCAACAAATTCCGTTCATCTTATTCATATATAATAATACACCTGTATCAGTGATGCTACAATGAAGTTACATAGGTTTATGCGAATAGTTGTTCGCTAGAATATCGAAGAAATAGAATTTTCCAGAATTCACATTAGAAACGTAACAATTAGAAGGGAAATTGACTTTGCTCCAAGTGAATTTTCAAACATTTTTTTTCAAAATTATAGTTTCTAATAAATTAAAAGAAAGCTATAAAAACGAACGTAACAATTGCAATCATTTTGCCAAAATCCATCCTAAAATCCAAATTCTAATCGATTTACCAAAACCCGAAACAAGATCCCGGTTATAACCAATCCACCAAATCCAAAACCAACATCCGAATTATAATTTATGAAAACCAAAGGCAAAACCAAATCACTAAATTATAACCAATCCACCAAACATGCGAGAACTCGAAGATTAATAAAGATCAATATTCTTTTTAACGTTAACTTAATATTTTCTAAGTATTCGTGAAATTTCAACCAATCAAACTCGGAGACCAAGTCGAAGATGACGACGTCGATCGTTGGATCAAACTTTGATCAAACTGAACGAGATCGGAACGTTCGCAAAATCAATTTCCCGTAGAATCGTATCGTAGGTTAATCAGAAGCGTGGAGTGTGCATTTTCGATGACGTTCAACGCTAATCCAGAAGTCGCCAAGCATCCGTAGCTGGATATGAGTACGGGTATAACAAACTGGTCGGGATTTTTCGCTGAAGAACAATAAGAGGCGCGCGCATACGGGGTAGGAAAACGCAGATCGTTGCCCCTGAACCATATCTCCTATCTGTTCCTCCCTTTTTTATCCCCTCTTTTCCAAAAACCTACCCCTCCTCCTTCTTTTTTTTCTCTCGTTCTGCTGTGACCACGTAATCCGAGGATCCAGCGAACGTGTATATATATCTGGCGAAAGCCTCTGCTGTACATTGCAACCATATATAGATGACCCAGTTTGTTTGTAACGGTTCGTAGTGGCATAGCGTTTTCTAGTTATGATTTCTATTTGCAGGCAATTTTTGCTAGTAGCATACCTGAGATAATAGAGCTCGTAGGCAGTAGGTCCAAGTACAGCGGCGAATACAAGCGGGAACACGGAAAGAGGTATTATTATATAATTACATCCTTCAATCCTGTCTTTTTTTGTCTATTAACATTGTTCTTTTACTTTCAGTATGTATATATTCTTGATTAATCTTTTCATATTGTATGTACACACGTTTACACATTTTATATATTTATACATATAACTCGTGGTTAGCTACATACGCCCTTACAATAATTCATTGCTATATCGTAATTACATGTGCATTAGAAACACACCAACATACTCTTGTATAGACGCTGTCACATACTTTCGTGTATCACGTTCTGGGTTATCTCATTAAGTCTGTGACGAGAATTTATAAAATCTTTTTGCGTAAATAATCAGGTGGTACAAATTGAGAAAATGAGGTTGGTGATAAATTTTTACACGCGTTGGAAACTTCTTGGTGAACGTTGTAATTTGTGATTTGTATGCTTGTACTTTGTAAACCATGAATATTCTAATTTAAGTAGAAAAATTTACAAGTATCCGTAAAATTCGTTTCTCAAATAATGTGCTGCAAATTTACTTTCTACGCTTTTGTATTTTATTTTTAATTTTGTCATCATATTTCTAATACGTTATATCGTAATTTCTATTCTGTTCATTTTACTGTAATCTTTATGCTATATATACATCATAAATTAGTTGAAAAATATTTAAGTAAAAAATAGTTATTCGCGGATTAAAACACACGCTTAAAGAATACGCATAGATTTATAGTAACATTTCCTAAAATTTATAATCTGTTGCCAAGAATTAGAACTTTCAATCATGTAAACTCGTATGTTGTAAAGCTTTAAAATAAAGATTGGAATTTCTCGGACAGAATTGGTGAAATAATCGATGAATACATTGATACACATTGAGGTATGTCTCTGGTGTTCTTGCGAACACGACAACTATAAACTAGTTAAAGTGAAAGGAACGAAGAGTGCCGAGAAGCTCGTTATAGCTGACGCGATTATGCGGACTTTGACGTTTCAGAAATGTCGCATTTGTAAATGTGGTATCACTCTCCGCGTTCCCTTTTCTTTTCAAGCGAACGAAGTTATTTCAATGATCACGGTGGAAGATCCAATACAGTTTCATGATTAAATATGCGTATATACAAAAAACTTAAATACACATCGTTTAATGAGTTTCAGATTTGTCGAACTATAAAATTATAATCATTGGATAGAATATAGTAATTTTATATATTTATAAAATCGTCAGTTTCACTGTTGCGTTATATTTAGTTGACGCTATACAAAATGATCTCACCCTCTTACGAAAAAATATATATTTCCAAAAGTTGAAATTTCAAAATAATAAACTTTTGTTGCTTGAAACAATTTATCTTTGGATTATCGGAGGTAGCTTGAATATTCTGGCAGCAGAACATTTCCTTGTTATTTCTTTGTCATTACAGAAGTTTTATGGGATTAATTTTTATGAAAAATAATTTAAAAATTGTACGATACTAGTGCACAACGAAAAGAGAAAATGAACGGATCGTTACCATTTTGCAATCTCTTGTTTGGAAATGAGATTCCATGAAATTGCACGAAACATTCAATTCATTAATTAATTCAATGATTTAAAAGAATACGCAACAGTGAAATAATTTCATTTTCGAGAATTTAAACGTAAGTAACATTGGCGTACAATCGAAGGAGCTGATACATCAGAGAAGCGACGTAGCTGATTCGATTCGTGTTATTCTTACTGACAATACATCAACAATATACGTTTTACACGCAGAAAGAGGAAAAATTTTTCTTTGTTGTGTACACGACGTACATCAAAATAATCAATTGGTTTTACATCTAGGTGAGATATCCTACATTATAGTCCAAAATTTAATTCATTATAGTGTTTCCTAGTATAGTATCGTAAACAAAAACTAAAAATTTCAAATATGATTGTCGACATATCGGGACGAAAACTAGTGCATTGGAATCATTTGTTCCCATCCCCCAGAATTGTTCCAATTTATGAAAAAGTATTATCTAGAGGTTATAAACATGAGTAGATAATGATGAAACATTGAAAATGAAAAAATCTTAGTATATATCTTTACAGGAAGGCTTCTAGTAAATATACAATTTAATATTATTATTGTTGAGTTTGGTTTTCTAATTTTCACTTTTAGTGACTTCCTAGTTTATTATAGATTTATATTAATTTAAAAAATTTTAACCAGGGACAGGATAAAGATCATACTTTTATGGGATCGTAATTGTAAGAAAGATTTAGTATTATTAAAGAAGATAAAATTTCCAATGAAATATATATTAAAAATCGGTATTCGATTAACATAGGGTCGTAACAAATATTTAATATTTCATAAATTGAAATAATCATGGAGGATGAGAAAACTGAACTACAGAAAATACCTTTAACATTGTAGGTCAATGTTACAATATAAATCACAATTACTGAGATCATTCACCGTGCGATTATTACGTTTAAAGAAACGTTGAAACGAGGGATTGCAGCGCACAAATTTATCAAGAGAAGCATGAAATCTTTTCAATCAGTTCTTCTCTCGCATGTCTTTGTATTATCGATCGGATTTGCTCGTTCTGACGTAACAAGGTTCATCGATAGGTTGCTCGAGCACTCGGCATTGGTGTATTTTAATGCATTCGCATCTCACTTATTTATATTCGAACGAATTTCCATCATTTTTATAATCTTACTAGTATGTGGTGCAAAAGTTTTGTTGAAATAAATTGGAGGAAATACGAAGGGTTTGCAATGTTCCTCGAATTTTCTTCGGCGTTTGATCTACTTTTACAAGAGTTATAACAAGAGCACACCTTTTGCCAAGATTGCACGGTTTGCCACTTTAGTCTGCTACCTCTAACGTAGGATCATGTATATTATACAAAGAAAACATCGCTTATTAGTATTAGAATTAGACATATAATTCACACAAGATACATAATTTTAAATTAGTAAGCGATTATGCTTGACCAATATCACTTACATACATCGTATTTCTTTCTTTTTTATTTCTTGTTTCTTTCTTACTTTGGATAATTTTCTCGTGACATAGCAGCAAGATTAATTTACTTATTAATCTGTTATTTAAGGGTTACGTAATTTTTTATTATTAAGGATTTCAAAACATATAAGAAATATCGCTTATTAGTATTATAATCATTTAGGAAAGTTTTGTGCACTCTATAGAAGGACCTATGTTATTAAAATAAATCGTATCTATTTGCATACGGAGAGAAATAGTTGTTTTATAACGAAATGTGTAGTTCTATAGAAATATTCGATATGAAAAAGTGAGGTTCATGGAGTTTTTATTATTTTCATTTATAGATGCTTTTAGAGTAGCTCTTAACTGATATTTTTAGCATAGAATACACTAACTCTGTGGTGATACTCGATAAGGTGTTATATTAATAAAAGTAATCTTATTGTAGTGTATACAAAGAGTCATGATTTACTTGAGCAGTGTAATATTAAAGTAGTAAGCAGTAGTTTCATCGTACTTTTCGATTTACATCGATAGTCGATGATATCACCTGCATCGTATTTTTTCCCTTTGTTTAACAATTTAAGAGAATTGAAAAATACAAAAGATATCGCTCATTAGTATCAAACATAGTCATGCAACTCATTCAAGATACATAATATCCATTTAGTAAACGACAATGTTTGACCAATATCACTTACATCGTATTTCTTTGGCGTTTATTTTTTTATCGTTTCTTTTTCGCGAGTTATGGATAAGAATAATATCCGTACGCGTTTTGCGGATCTGATTTATTTCTACGAAATCTCAAGATCGACTATATCGGTCAATTTATTTATTAAGAAACGTTGAAGTCAAACCTGTCGAAGGATGCTAAAAACATACGATTCAGAACTCCTATATACATTTTCATATATGACCAAAGTGCGATACACGATGTAAAATGTTCGTTCCAGTTTTCGTTTATTTTCTACCCTGTATTCCTTTATATAGGGCAATACCATTATGTTTTTATTCACGTACGAGCACTCTTGACGACAGACGATGTCATCGCAGAAATGTTGTTGTACAACGCAATTGTGCTCCACCCTGTGGTTGTAAGTTGTCCACATCACACGCTACAATAGAGCCTGCATGCCAGTTAATTGAAGTCTGAAATTTTTACGAAGCTTCGTGCGACGCTTGTTTCTTTCTCAATAGGAAACATACGTCGTTATCGTATAAAAATGCTGATAATTAGAGTGATGTACTCGAAGGATCATCGCACTGTGACTATAAAATAACATATGAGAAACTAACGACACTGTATCTTTAGGGTAGTATAGTGAATTCATGTTATTTTTTGGGAAATGTGATTGATCGTTTATTTATGAAATAACGATATTACGTGCAGTAAAATATCGTTTCTTTTTTTAAATGTTATAATTTTTTCTAATTTACGTTATCCATGTCGTATATTGTGGTTTTGACAAAGTTATTGTTATTTTACTCGTGAGTGGTGTAGTCAAAACTACTTAATTCAGTATCACTTTCTTCTACATTCACACACACGAACAAAGAGTGTATGTAAAGTATGTGAGAATCAATTGAGGTGTTTAGAATGGACGACGAATGTCTACGCGTCAAGCTACTTGTCGCAGATTGAAAAACGATATTTGAACGAGACCTGGCTCAGATTGAAATCACGTGGAAAACGATAAAATGAAATTGTTAACTATTTGGAAATTCATTTTCTGTGAAGCAATTTCGAGTATTGAGAATGTTATCATCGTGGTTTTTCAATTTATCTGGCATATTACATCTAATTTCAGCTATTTGTGCTTATCACGTGGAAAAGTTGAAAATATACTCCATTGCTATGACAGTTATTTTAAAATCTGTTTAACAGAAACTAGGGCGCATTTTAAACTTTTATTCCTAGTTCTATGTAAGTCGATATAATTGTTATATCGAAAACTCAAATTTTTACTACAAGATTGAGTAACAAGATAACAAGTTTGATTCTATTGTGTACATTAACAAATCGAGCCAGATTTCGTTTGACGAGTATTCGTCTAGGTACTATAATTAATATCTCTTGCAACAAATAAAAACATTTATTAACAACACGTTAACAATATGTTCTTCTAGCTACATTTCCAAAATAATTATCGATTTCTATTTAAGCGTTTCAATAAGTGGTATCTTCGTTATGGGGTTGAAAGTCACATTCAACCAACTGTTTATTAATATTCCATTTCTGTAATCAAATTTTGATTAATCTTAATATTTTGAATAACCTCACAAAGTGATAGTAACTGTTTCACAATTCCAAAAATCCTTACCTTCTCTCGAAATAACTGAAATTCCACGATCTAAAATTCCTAACCCAAGAAATCTTAATATAAAAATTAGAACGTCAATCTGGGAGCCTCAAACGAACAAAAATAGACGGAACTTAAGTGACTCTGAATGAAACAGTTACAATAATCCATTTAATTGTTGAACCAACGATTCGATTAAGTTCTACGCTGATTATTAGATTCAGATTGCTTTTTCAGTGATCTGACGCATCTCAGAATTATTTCATTCTCGGAAGTTAACTTGAAAGGGATCGAATCTTTCGCTAGCCTCCCTTCAAACGTTACAAAACGAGGATCACTTCCGTGGGTAGTCGGAAGCGATTGAGCAGAGAGTGAAGCGTTGCGAGCGTGTATTTCGTTTTAGGCGTTTTAAAGAGGCGTTCAGAAGACGAAAACTGTGATAATCATAAAATGAATGCGAGTGAAGACGAATGTAACGATACATATGCACAATGCACACACTGACGAAACAAAAAAAAAAAAAAAAAAAAAAAAATGAAAAGAATCAAACAAATACAGATACAAGTACAAAATACAAATTACAAAAGTGCAAATGCAGATGCTAATGCAAATGCAAATGCAATATAAAGAAAATAAATAAAAAAAAGAAATAAACCAGAAAACTCAGGCTAGGGCTCTGTTCTGACGGCAACGGATGATTGTGGGTGTGTAGGCGGTGTTCGCCAGCTGGATCCCAGAGATCACGGAGCTCGCCGCGAACCGCTGCAAGTACGGTGGCCAGTACAAGCGCGAGCGTGGACGCAGGTATCCCAGATATCCACCTACGTGGAAGCCAGCCAAAGACACCCCTTGAAACTAGTCCCTGAACTGTTATCCTTGTAGTCACATAGTTGCGAGGAGGAGCGAAGACTATCTGGATAGCAAAGTGACTCGTTTATCGTTTTTTCTAAATATTTTTCCTTTCGATCGGAACCGTCAACGGGCAAAAAATTAACGTTGTAAATCGAATATTTTAAATTTGCTCGAGAGTTTTTTCAAAGCTACGAGGACGATGCTGACGATAAGATTTTTACTCCGAAAGAACATTGGAATTTTGATACTGTGCGATATTTTCTTTCTTTCAATACAAAAGAGAAAGAGACTTGAGCGAATTTTTCGCGTGATCTATTTTTCGAGGAATGCGATTGAAGAAACTTTTTGTTAGCATCGTTTATAGAAATCTGACTTTTCAATTAATTCGTGCTTATTTTATCTTTTCAATATTTGTTGACGAAAGAGATCATGTGGTACGTACGTTCCTTGATTTTGGATCTCCTTTTTTGTCAAGATATAAACGGAATCGCAACTGCTATCCAGAGTAATTTTTTAACTAGCGTAAATATCCCTCACCTTCACTATACCTGGTCCGTAACTGTTAGAAAACATGGCATCCCAAATTTTCTGAGATCACTATTACCCTTTTTTTAAAAACCATTTCTTTCACCGTTTATTTAACGTAACCTTGTGCTGACTCTCACCGCTTTTCTTACCCACCTTTTACCAAATTAGCAAATATATCTTGGTAACACGTGCTGGTATGCTTGGACTTTTGTAAAAAGAAAAGTACACACACGAGTTTTTATTGTTCTATACACACATGTTTATATACACTATAGTAGATGAGATCAATATATTACTGTTGCATCTCTCTCTATTTCTTTCTCTTTCTTTATCTTTCTGAATCTTTATATATACATTTGTTATACATATATACATATATACATGGTAATATGTATATGACTGCCTCACCGCACGGATTCGAGATTTTGTAGTTTGTACATTCTTGTTCCTTTTTACCGATTCGTCGACGAATTTTCATTTTTTCTTCAGATTTTTTCCGATATATATATTTGTTTAAATAAGGCGCGGATATATTTTCCTCTTTTTGTTATACAATTTGTTTCATCGCTGCGTATTGTTTGTTTGATTTTGTTCTCCGCCATTGTTTTTTTACGTCGGATCGGACAACCCTTCTGCTTTTAATTGCGTAACAGGATAGATCGTCGATTGCTTCGGCATGAAAACATTGATTTGCGTGTAATGAATATCTTCTTCCACGACTTGGTTCTCGTTTGAATAAACACCGATTGGTCGATCATTCAATCACGCGAATTTTTCTTTCACTTTTTTCTTTTTTGTTACATATACAATGGATTGAAAATTTTCAGCACATCTTACTCTAATTTATTGAATTACGTATACTACGCATATATGCATTCTTGATTATGATATTGGATAAAAATTGGCTGCATCGACAGCGTTTTTACTATTGCTTCGTTTATTATAATTTATGAAATATCGCTTTTCTCATTGTTGCAAATACACAATGTTTATTTTCTCATTGTTACAAACACACAAAGTTATTTTAATTTATTTCTAAACAAGTTAATATTTTAAGCGACATAATAACAAGAACCAGGTCATTGAAGTATATTGTATATATCGTTTTTGATTTTGTGATTTATTTTAATTCATGATTAATTTTTTGTTTAATCACAGATAGTTATTCTTAATTCGTATATTATTTATGTATTAATCAAATTTATTATATCGTGCACTTTTTTTAAGTCTATACTTTGTTATAGAGGTTTTGTAGAGAATTAGTATAAAATTGCTGATTTCGATACGTTAATTGACCAGTCTTTCACTTATTTTAAATAACAACCAAAGCCTCGATCGACGGTTAAATAATTTCTCAATAAAGGGGGAAGTTATTTACATAATTATTTTGTAATAATATCTTGTAAAATATATTTTAATAATTGTTTTACTTTTTATTGAATGTAAATTGTCAATTTGGTTATAAATTTGATTATTCTGTTGAAGGAGTGTCGGTAAGGTGAATGGAAATTGTCAAATCCACTGTATATATATAATATATATAATCATATATGTATATATATAATTATCTTATATATGTATATATAAGATGATTTCTTTTTTAATTAGGAGAAGCTGTAGATACTTTCTAAGCAAAGGTAGAGAAAATTGGTGAAAAATATTTCTTGTATGGGTCAGTAGAAGTAAACCAGACTTTTAATTGTATCGACTTATCGATATATGAATTTATATAGTTCCTTTTAAGGTGATCATGCAACATTAGATACTCTGAAGTAACGTACATACATATAAATGTATATCCACTCTTTTTACACTTAACATGCTTTACATAAAACATTAATAACTTCTTTCTTATTACTTTGTTATGTATCTCAATTTATATTAGCCTTTCTTTATTATTATGTTGTAATCTCCTATTTTTTTTATGCAAAATTATTGAATCAATATTATTTCAATATAAATACAATTAAATTTCGTTTAACCAAACCTTCAAGCAGGGATAAAATGTTTTATTAAATAATGAAATTATCCTAACTACCTTTTGACTGACTTCAAAGAATTGAAGATTAAAACGATGGAAAATTAAAACACCATCGCTTTATGCTACTATAAGCATATTCTCAATACTAAAACTACGAGACACCCTTGGAATAATCCATTTCTTTCTGTATATCCACTCTAATATACTTATATATTTTCCATACTTTATAAAGGATGCATAGTCTCAATATTTAATTGAGAGAAATATGAAAATGGGTCTGACTTAAAGTATTATATTCGAAGAAGCAATGCAATTTAAGGGAAAGAGCTTTTAATCTACCAATATTCTCCATCGTCACTTAGAAACGTGTTACACGCTGTCTCGAAACTATGATGAATCACTAAACAGTGCACATATGTTACCGATACGATCGTGATATGTCAGCGTGAGGATCTTTGTAACGATTAATCAACAGGAAACGATTAGTTTGGGTTTTTCGATACCATTTAATGGGTTCGATCGTATCAGTTTTTACGCCATCTTGGAAAACTCGATGATACCAGTGATAGGGATTGCTCGACATTGTCAATCGAATATTATCAAACGAATTATGCAACTTCGATATTATTACGTCAAGCAGATCGATCAAAACAGGAAAACGATCGTTCGACTTTTTCTAAACTATTCGCCATTTCTTGAGAAAAAGCACAATGATCGACGCAACGATGAATTTTCTATACTCCATCGTTATATATATATATATACGTTCTCTTCGATAAAAGGAACAAAATTTAAGAAACTGCAAATTCGGGATATTATACTCCTCGATCTACGAGCGTCTCCAATGACGCGGAACGTATCTTATTTAAGCCATTCCGATTGTCCGAGAGAATAAATAATCCCTCTTCTTTTTGTATCGATCAATGTTCCAGTTTGTCCTAGGGAACTTAATAAACGTTTTCGAGCGGTGTATTTGTCGTGTCGGAATCGAGATACCATGGTTATTGAAGTAGTGTGGGACCGTAGATCTTTTGAGAAGAACGTAAAGTTCAGGTGATCGGTAGAATGGTACGGAATGGAAAGGAGGAATCGTGAAGCAGCGGGTTGCGAATGTCGCTGATACTTTTAAACATAACCGAGGCATAACATTAATCGATTAACTGTAATACGATTAAAGTACAGGCTAAGAAAGTAGGAGGAATTTTATCGTGAAATTTCTATCTTGCGGTTAAAGAAATCCGAAAAGTATCAGCGACTCGTGGGCAATTTTTGTTTTCTCTCTTTCTCTCTCTTTCTCTATTTCTATTTCTATCTATTTACTCTACCTATCCCTCTCTATTCACGAACCGAGTTTCTTGGTGGCATGCGTTAGTGCTCTTGGCTAGCCTGTAGAATTTCCAAGGGTGAAGAAACCCGTCGCGGAATGGCCTGTTAGAGAAGGAACGGTTTTTCTCACTCGACGCACGAGCGAAAAGGAGAAGCCTCACATCGTCGGATCGAGACACGATTTTTTCTGGCTTGATATAAGATATAATACTTAGCACTTGAATTAGAACGCAGCAGTAGAAGGGTGGTGCAGGCGTAGGCACATGCGGCTGCTCTTTAGGGATTTTACTAGTAGAAATTGCACGTATAATTGCGAGAACACTCAACGCAACACAGACAATGCTTACCTTTTGGCGTCGAACGGGCCTAACGCGGAGAAGGCGTATGTACTGTGAGACTGAATCGGCCAGCGAAACGCGTGAACGAGATCGGAACACTCTCTATCCGCTTGTTCGTGTTCGCATGGTAATAAGAGTAGAACAAGTAACCAAGCATGGTTTATCGTTGATCCTTTGATCACTTGTAACGTAAATTATTTAGAAGTTATTTAATCGAGCTCGGTCTAACATACTTACGTTTCTTTTTTTCATTGTAATCTTTTATTAAGTTAACGTAGATACATCACGGTATATGCATACATACATACATATACACGTTATGATGTTTATTATATCGATACTTAAGCGATTTCAATAACGAAGAATACTTTTTACAAAGTTTACGAGACATTAAACTATATTTGTATTAATCTTTGTTCGCGTATCATTGTCTTTTATTTGGACTTACTATCGTTTGGATATAACTCTCTGATACCACGATCTTAAATTTTAAAATGACGAAATTCTATACAATATACAACTCTTTCCAAATATATCGATATTTAGTTGTTCTTAAATTACACGAGTACGTATTTAAAGGATTTAATGAGAAAATAATGGATTGCAAATTGAAAAATGGTTATAAATTATATATTGAACAGCCTTCCCGTCGTTTCCCGTGGAACGCTTACTCATTATCCTACTTCGTTGTTCAGGCACATAGATAGCCTCTAGTTTCAGCCACATCGAAAGATCTATCTCCCTTTCTCTTTTTCTCTCTCTCTCTTCCTTTCTTTCTCTTTGACGAATTACATGCATATGTATACACGTATATTATATGCGATACGTATTATATACGATGTGTGTATGCAGTCTTATATGGACAGGGGAACACTCATAGCAGCGACTTCAAGAATTTTTTTTTTAAGTATTTATACGAGAGAGAATTGCTAAAAAAAGATTCATAATGTCCATCATGATCATCGCGTTAACACGTTATATGTGTATATGCATATACATATACCTTTTCTTTTCTTCTTCTTTTCTCTTTTTTTTTTTATTCATTCAAATATTTATTCGTTTATGGACGTACATATATGATACATATTGTATTATATATACATTACATGTATCTTTTCCATGTGTGTATATATATATAGATAGAAGTGCTAGTACGTACATATACGAATATTTATTCACACAGACATGCACAACTGAGCAGAAGGAAAGCGGGAAAGAGACAACATACATGCATAGATTGACACTAGCCCATGTCCCAAGAAACACTCTTCTTTTGAATATATCGTTAATCAGAAAAGGACGAAGGAAAAAAGAATAACTTGCGATGTATTATAACGCGATTACGCTCACAGACTTCGTTGCCGCAGACGCACGCTTCTTTTCTTGAGAATTAGTCGTTCGAGATCGATCGTCTATTGGCCTGTTCTATCAGTCGACGTGCATAATTTTAATTAGCGGTTCTCAAGTGTATTGATACGTGTGAACGTATATATGTATCATTCGGAGATATAATTATAATATGGAAGATACTTCGAAATTGTATCATTTACATTAAGGTTATCAATAATATAATAAACAATGATGAAGAAAGTGCTCTTTTCTCTAGTAGACAATATGTTCGATATCATTTTACTTTTTATAATCATATTTACAAGTATGTCATGGGCAACATTATCGAGCACTTTAATCAAATTATGCTAATTTTGAAATACACAGATAAAGCGAGATGAAATATGTATATTAGATAAGAAATGGTTCTTTCATCATTACTCATGATCTATTATTTTTACATTTGAAATATTGTATATAAACTTGTATATTTTTGGATGCACAATATTCCGAAATCTTTTGTATTATATATTGTTTTTCATTTCATAAACATTTCATAAACATTTTTGTACATTTGCAATATGTTGATTGAGAACTGCTATTTTACATGGTCGACATAGAAAAAAGTATGGATATTTGTATTAAGTTTTTTAATAAAACTGTGATTATTTCGAAGATGTATCATTAATTTGAACAAGTGAAAGATCTAAGCCAAGGTTGAGATAATTCTAGAAATTAATCTTGATCAAATTTCCCTTATATAACTACGACTTTTTGGATTCGTATATATATATATATCATTATATAATGAATTCATATAACGAATTGAATTTAATACATACGTTTAATTACTTTTGTACATCATTAATCGAATTTAATTGTCATCATCGCTATAAATTTTAATTAATATTATAATGACAGCTTCATCTTAACATCACACATTTATAAACTGTTTTATATTGTCTAAGTAAATTCTTTATAACATCAAGTTTATCATTTAATCAATTTACCATCTATTGTACAAATAAACGTTTGAAAAAAGTAATAGTATCTCTTTTTTGGCGAAGGAATCTTTCATTCATTGACCATAATACACCTGACTCAATAAATTTATTTTATAAATCCAAAGAGGCCGATCGACGATTTTTTTCTCCTTAAAAAAAGAGAAAAGAATATAAAACAGATCGTAGAATTATAGGACGTGCACTAGCTTCGAAATTGTCATTCGAGTTCGACAGTTTATCATATTCGAAGTGGACACATACATCGAGAACATCCTATAATCGCTTCGAGAAGAGGAAGAAAGAGAATCGCATTAACATTTGCGATAATATGGCATAGCCGAAATGACACTCTAAGGATACTAACTATGTCTGCTTTTGCTATTTCGTACATTTCTAAAGGCTACATCGATTGTGTGAAGCGCTAATATAGACGAGTGATAAACTAATCAGACGCTAACATCGCTCGCTAACTGCTCTCTAACTAAAATTAGAATAGTGCATTAATATTTTCTATCGTGCGGCAACGATACAGTGCACATTGAAACGCGTCTTTCGATCTCACGATGCCAATGACTAGAATAACTTCGATATATCGAGTCATGCAATGACACCGTACCCTCGTCAAATAGGAATATCTTCTTTCGAATTCTTTGGAAATTTCGTTTCGGTAAAACGGCTTTGTTCGATACGATATCTCGTACCACAGGGGGTTGCTGTACTCTTTCGTACGTACAGAACAAAACAAAAAAAGAAGGAAAAATAAGAAAGATTTGTACCCAAAAAGGGAAAAAAAGGAAAATGTTCTTCTAAAGCTTTCTCGATCCGTTCATCGACGTTCATACATATCCACCGAGAGGTAGAAACGATTATTTTTCGTTGTGAAGAGCTAGTCAAACGAAATATAACCGTCGAAAAAAAAAGAAACAAAAAACAAAAGAAAAAGGGAAAACGAATCCTGTTGTATCGAAGAGTTCGCGCAAAATTCAAGGAATACATACGAGCTACCTGCCAATGGACTAGGTAGACGTGTCGGCACGTGTAGTTATCGTTAGGCCTAGGTGTAGGAGTGTAGGACCTAGGTGTAGGTAGCCTACCTACCCCGCCCTTTATTTGGAACGTGTTCGTTTCCATATCTATTAACTATTTGGGCCGTGGCACGCATAGCGGTACAGCACTGTTAATCGTGTCTCTATGAGTGGCCGCGCAGCCCGGTAGCTGAGCCAAAACTTACTTCCGTCATAAGTGCAAATTTCCTCCCCCTCGCCAGCTCAGAAAAAAAGAAAAAATATAACCCACTAAAAAAAAATCTAGCTAAGGTACCACCTGTGTACGACGCATTTAGCGATCACTTCGACTGGACGAGACGATACCGGTTCTCACCAAAAAAAAAAAAAAAAAAAAGAAAAAGAAAACATGACCGAGTCTTATGTAAAAAAAAAGAGAAACAAAAAAATAAAGCATACAAATTGCCACCCTTGTCACACAAGTGTATTGATGCGAGTGTTGTGTTCTGTTCTATCACGTGGTGTAGGCCATATTCGCCAGTTGTATCCCCGAGATAATTGACCTGATCGGGACGCGAAACAAGTATGGCGGCACTTTGAAGAACGAGCGAGGTCGCAGGTGAGAGACACAGCCAACCAACTAGCTTTCCCGAGTTGAGTCACCTTTCGCAGTCCTAATTACTACCAAACTGTTCATACTATCCCCCTTCTTGTATATGATGTACACCTGAATCTTCCTACAATAGCCCTCTCCCTGTCTCCAGCACGACGTCATGAAATTTGCCATATATTTTTTGTCCGTATGCACCTGGACATCTAAAGTACTTAACACACGATCGCATTTGCCTCGATGTCAGATTACCTACACGACCCCTTGATATGTTTCTATTGTCACAGATACACAGAATAGAATACTATATCTTTTACATCGACAAGCCTGAAAAAGAAATTCCTTGGATTGCCCGTTACGTTTTATATTTACACCCAACACACGTGTAAACATAATATACATAACACGTACGCGTGGGCACGAGCACGCGCGTTACATACACACGTATGATGCATTAAAATATATAAACGTTTTATATTTATATATTTACAATATTAGCGAGTAAATATATAAATATACACATATATTATACACGTATAGAGGCAGTGATTTAGAATCGCAGAATTGCAGTTCAGTACCTGCTCTTCGAACTAGTTGTCAGTGAGCGTTAATGCAACCGTGCTTCCACAGTCCCCGAGAACACAGTTCCCTAACCCTTGTCCACCGACACTATCAGTCAATCAGCTAGTCCAATTACCATCTCAGATTCACCATACCCCAGTAACTGGTGTTAGCTTGTTTGTTTACTTGACCGCACATGGGACAAATACGGCTTTATCGCGCTAGTTTCCTCGAATCTTCACGAACAACGAGGAGCGAATGGTATATAAAGAAATTCATCTGGATGAAATTTTAATTAAAAATACTAGAAATCTATACCCATTTTATTTTCTTTTTTTTATATTTTGAATCCTTCTCAATTCTCTTCTTAATTAAAGACGAAAGTTATACTTTGAAGGATACAATGACTGTGTAATAATGAATTAATTTACATTCCTCGTTTTTCGAATTTCATCTAGTTGACATAATAACGATTCTCTTAACTGCAATTACATAACAAATGAAAAGATCAATTCATCCGAATAACTTAGGCGTAGAAGAATGTATCGCTACCTTGACGCCATAATGTATTTGACATTAGATTTCCGTATCCAACAATATTTTTATCGTACAATAAAATTGTCAAATTGTTCGTGTTTGGCGGCAAATATCTACCACTCGTACAATCATGTTTCGTGGACGTGGCACAGAGCACAGAAAATATATAAATAAGTACGTTGGAGCTGTATTTCTCTCTGAGTGCAAAGGGTCAACGCCCAGCATGTACCCTGCATTTTCAACTAATATTTAGGTCATATATATGTATATGGCCTAAAGTTGCAATACTTAAGTGTAATAACCTTGGTGTTTTAGACAGCATTAATTATTGTTTTTACGTGTAAATCTTGGAGAAAGGACAGTGGTAAAGTGAAATTCCGCCTTGGATTATAAGCTCACGGGATGGACCATGTGAATTGTTACAGATTTGTTTCTCTGGAACTAATAAGCACATCAGTGTAATTATTTTTTCTATGATTTATCGTATTGTCTTTATGTTGTAAGTATAACGAATATTTAGTAACTGGGAGATAAAAATATCGAAAGTTTAAAAAATGCTGCTTTTGGCAACAATTGCTACAAATAATTTCTCACCCAGATATCTATGACTCGTCCCATGCAAATGTAGTGAATCTAATAATGTTATTGGATCTACTAGGGAACAAAACGAAATGCTCCATGTTTTTAACTATTACAAGTAGTAGAAACATTATAGTTAAATTGTATTATTAAATTAAATTTCTATTATTTACAACTAATTCTACAGATGTATAATTATTTTTCTGGAATTTACCAGTTCCCAAAAATTTTGTCATTATTTGTATATATGTCCTTAAATTCGTAATTTTTTTGCATTTATTTGATCAAATAAGCTATAGCAGTGCATGAAATATTAATATATTCATTATGTTATATTCTAAGAAACTGATCAATTTTTATAAGTTCATTATTAAAAAATAGCAGATTTCGATACATCCATTATTAAGAGCTAATAAATTCTAGATCTTTATATATATATATATATATAAATATTAAAAATAGGTAAAAATATATACATATTAATTATGTTGATTGTCGAGTATTCTTTGTACAAGATATCCTTCACCTTCGTTTTTAGTTGCCTCGATTATACAATTCTTATAACTAACTTTCTTTTGTTCTTCAGATGCAATAACAGCATTTCCAATGATATGAAATATTTATTAAATAATAATGTAATAAGGAATTACGTTTCTAGCAGTCTCCGAGATTACTTTACGTAACAATTTATATGACTCACCCTGTATACGTTTTATATACGTATATCATCAATACACGTATATAAAGCTGTATGTATACGCATATATGTACTTATATATTGCTAATCATGTGTCACGCGCTATTCAGGTTTTACGAAGGGATTGTCAATGGGCCAACAATCGTATGTTTTAGATTAGGGACGATTTTGTATAGCCATACATATAACATCCTTCTTAAATTGAACATCATTTTATAATTTTCGTTAGCGGGATTACGCTTGTTTTGTAAGACAAACAATAAACTCTACACCACCGGTAATTAGAGTTCCTTCAATTATGTAAATGAAAAAATACTTATACACGATTTACGCATACGAGTGTGCAGAGTGAGCCAACACGGAATAAACCATACGCTCCATAAAACATCTAGATTGTCGTTGTTATGGATATTTTTTTCAGAGTTACCAAGGTTATCAATCTCTTCCTAAATGAATCTATATGTTTTCCCCCTTGCATGTTGTAGTTAACGTTAATGAAATTTCCAACGTACAAGGTTAAAAGATACAGTTACAAACGAGCTAAATCGATGTCCTTTGGCAACGACGCGTTTTCTCTACGTAACAATATTAATAAAGTACAGAAACTATTTTTTCAGTTTTTTTCTGACTTCCAGTTGGACTTTCAGGTTTTTCGAGTTTTCCGGAATAATAGGTTTTCCTCTCTTCTCGCACGTTAGCTTTTTCCTTTTGCTGAAAGAGATCTGTGGTGTAAAAATAAACGGCTCGTGATAGATTGAATCGTTCGAACGGTATCATGGTGAAGATTAAAAATTTTCGTCGAAACGTATCGAGAAAAAGAAACCTGTAGATTTATTTAGAGGCAGTGATAACGTGGATAACTTTGAAAGCAATGATCCCCGGAGAAACAACAATACGGCGAATTCGTCGAAATCTTCTCTCTTGTTCTCATCTCTTATTGAGAAAGGCATTTTGCAACTTATTTATCTCAACTCACTCTGTATAATTCATAGTCATCTTGACCTTATATGTACACAGAGACAATAATTAACGGCGGTACTGTTGATCGTTGCACGTACTACTCGATACACCGAGCAGCGTCCTAGTGACAATATTAAGGTGTCACTCGTCGAATGTATTCACTGTGTATGTTAAGTTTTTGCTTGATTTTTATCATTTGTGCGATTTTATCATCAGATCGGTAATATGTTCTTCGAGAAATTTGGTTAAACACAGCTTTCCGACAGGTACGAACTTGCGGCGAATTTTTTTGTGACGCACTCGACCGCGAGACAAATAGAGAAGCGCATCAAGCTCGATACGAGATGTACTCCTTCAAATGATTTTCTCGGTTCGCATCGTCAGTTATGTATAAATCGATCGGTGAATAATACTTGCCAAGAGTAACGGTTCGAATTGTGCGAACTCGACGTGCGAACATTTCTCCACATTCGATTTGTTCTCTCTACATGGGCAATAGGAATCGAACGACACGCGACTCTCTCCATTCTAGGGAATTATACACGATATACTCATAACTTATCTCATAAATACACGACACTCACGTCTCGACATTCACGTAACAAAGCGTCGGCCCCGTATAGTAGATTAAAGAATAACCTCATCTGTAAGGCCTAATTATTGATACTCATTTGTTCTGGCCCATGCTGGATTCAGTGGCACACAAGATCCGTGTGTTTATTATTTTTTTTTGATATTTTTATGACAGATTAAGATTCCACGCAGACGAACGATTTTTTTACTGGATCCGTGACAATTGTGTATATACACACGATATACATAAATATAAATATAACAATTATATTTAAGCACGACGATGCTTTAATGTTTTAATAATGTCAAATCAGTGATATAATAGTGCGGTTTCACGACAGTGACGTTTTGTGATTTGGTGAAATTATATTTTCAATGATGCAACATGCACGAGAGTGACACATACGAAATATAATAACGCAAAAATATAAAAATGCTGGATCATATAGCGCTATCACTGCGAAATCGCAACAATGTTGGTCGATTGTTGAAAAGCACACGGAACTCGTTCGTCTGCATCGAGTTTAATTGTGGAACATCGTATAATCGCGCAAACCAGCCTGTGTCTGCTGAGTTCACGATGAGCCTCGCATTAGATGCCATCAAGTAGAGAGGATTGGGCATGGAATGTCTATGGCGAATTTTTTTTCTTATTCGATGCAATTAACACGTTATCGTCACTCTAAGCAGTGTTTTGTATGAGTTACTTTCTACTAGCAAGAGTATGTGATTATTAATTCACACCGCACGTAGAATTAACACGACTAGAGATTTAAAAAAAAGTGAATCTTGTGCTTGTAACTTGATTGCAAGGATCGAACGTCAACGAGCCTGCACTCTTACGTATTTCATCCAGTTCTTTTTGTCATGTTTATCTTTTGTCTGTATAACTGTATGTCTAGCACAGATGATTTACCCACGTATGTGTGTGTACGCGCGCGTGCTCGCTAGCGCGAGCGCGTGTGCGTAATTATTCGATCGCATTAGTTGGCTAAAACGACTCACTCCAATTCCTATCGCAGTTCTGGTAAGTTTAGTCCATTAATTAGTTCTATTTATATTTACGTCTACGTTACATGTATATATATATATATATACCTATATATATATATTGTTTTATACATATATACATATATAAAAGAAAAGTAAACGGGAGTACGTGCGATTTTTCTTAATTGTCAAGCAATAGTTTTTCGCAACGTTTGCAAAGTGTATAATTTGATTCTAAATTTCATTCGAACGGACGTATCGTTTTCGATCAATCGACGCGGATCTTCGAGCCGAAATTCGTTATTGTGGCAGCAGACTAAAATGGTGTACGAAAAAAGAAAAAAAATGTTCTCAACGATGTCTATATTTTTTTCTCTTCTCACTCGGTTGCGTTGCTCTCGCGCAGATTCATTTGACCGTATTTACGCCCTCGAGCGGCATCGCGACAAGTGTACCCTCTCGAGGAACGTGTTCAAAGAAAGAAAAGCAAATGGAAACAGCAGAAAAGCGGCTGGCTGGCAATCAGAGAGAGAAAAACGTAACGAAATCGTTAGTCGGTTGATACATATGTATGTATATTATATATAGAGCGTGTACACATGGTAGTTGCTTGTAAGTCTTTTTTATCTTTTTTTTTTTATTTTCGACTGTCTGTACTTAACCGGGAGTGGAATCTAATTCGTTCGTTGTGTTGGCAGACATATTGTCGTGTGTGGCCACATCACCTACGAATCAGTCTCGCACTTCCTCAAGGACTTCTTGCACGAGGATCGCGAGGACGTCGACGTGGAAGTTGTCTTCTTGCATAGGTATGGTTATCGATCCGATATTTTACTATACCTAATAAGACCTCGTGCATTTTTCTCCTAGTTTGATCTCATGTTGGTCAACGAACCACTGTATGATTGATCTATCTATAACAGACATTAACCTCTGACCTTTTCTTACATAGAACAATTAGACTGCTCAACGTAATTAGTGGATCGCTGCTCTAAACAGATTCATTGTACCAATCAAGCAAATGAAAGAGCTCTACGGGCTTGTTAGATCGATTGTACTACAATAACGATTAAATTTAACGATCGTTATTAGACACACATTATATTCGAAAGAATATATAGATACAAATAGCGATATAAAAATCAAAGTGGGATCCCCTAATTGTTTTTAGCAGTGTATTTTCCTACGTGCATAGTGTTATGTACATTGCAGACAGATTATTATACGATTATATAGGATGACACATTTCTTTCCACATCCAATCTTACTTGTCGAATAACTTAATACAAATATGCGATCGATCTTGTACAATACAAATCCAATTACTATCAAAATTACATCTTAATGTCTCTTCACAATCAATGACCTTAAATATTACGATGTGTTATATGTGCTGATCGTTAACCAATATAAAATTAAGTAAGTCTGCTACTGTAATCGTTACCGATAAGCAGTCATACCGAACAATGTCATGCGATATCGATGATTTTCATGAAATGAGAATAACCGTGACTTGTAGTATTATAATGATGTGACAACTGGGGTAAGTGTAGGCTCACCGATTCCTGTAGGTTTCTCAATTATATTAGTTTTCCAGCGGTTATACGAACAAAGACGATCAGACCCTGTCGACTTGACGTTTATTTTCGTTATCTTTCATTTTCAAAGCGGAATTTCTCTCACCTGGGTTAATACGAATATTAATTGAAGATTGAATTTTCGAGGTTAACTGTTTTCATTGTTAACAGAGAGCTGAATGCACAGAGAAATGTACAAAGTAGGGGAAGCCAAGAGCACCCGGTGCGCCGATGCACGGTTTTGATTATTCGAACACGATGGTCTGATCGTCATTGTCGTAAGGAGTGATCTGTGTTTCCAGGAAAGAGCCAGATCTCGAATTGGAGGGTCTCCTGAAGAGGCATTACACGACCGTGGAGTTTTTTCAGGGCACTATGATGAATGCTGTGGACCTGGAGCGTGTCAAGGTATCCCGAATCCTAAAACAACCATCACACGAAAACCTCCGCCAAATCAAACAACCTAATACCAATCTCCTCTTTGCGTGGCAGCTCGTGCTTTTTATTTCCTTGTAGTTTTTTAGGTTTTTGCGCGGTTATTTACTCAACAATTTAATCTTATATCGATCGAACGATATAGATGTCTGATATATAGATGTCTATATGGTATGCGTAATTTTAATTCATGACATGGAAGTGTACATAAAAAATGTATGCGTTCTTAGTTGTAGCCAGGTTTATACATCTTCTTCTTTACTTCTTTCGATTTGTATTTCTACAACCTTCTTTCTTCCTTCTATTCTTCTTCTATTTCATGTTACTAATTATACGGTTGACCGCTATTTATTTGGGATCCAGGTATGAGACTTTTTCTTGTGGTGTCATGTAATGACGAACAATTGGAATAATTGATCAGATATGATGAAGTACTTTAAGAATTCTTCGAGGGTGTCTTACAGAGAAACCTTGAAAGGAATAGTTTGCTTCATTCAAGAATGTATTTTTCAATCTCGACCACGAATTACATTCTTTCTGATATATTTTCTATCTTGGACGATCTTGTAGCTCAAGAGCTGTTGTCACTTTAGAAATTATTAAAAGAACGTATATCTATCTCACCATTTACTAATATTCTTATCCTCACCATCGTCTATGAAACAGTCGTTTTTATCGTATGACATCACTCTTGGGAACGAATATTTCAAACAAAATGCTTCTTCATATATTCCGAGGTTACGCAGAGAACCGCATTTAATCATTTATAAAAATCACTTTATATATATATAATATATGTTGGTGTATGTACATACTACACGCATATATGTACGATTTATACGTAGAAAGCAATTGCTTGTGACTGCATGGTATGCTGTAATGAGCTATGGAGCCGAATCAGCGTGCAGTAGAGACTTACTTAGATCTATTATACTACATGATATATATATATATATCGTATATCCTTGACTTCCGAGGAAGTATACTTAATTTCTCTTTTTTTTTCAAATGATGAAACGTAGATAATGTATCGATAAAGCCTTTAGAAGCTTAGATGGCCGCTGTTCCTCGAAGGTCTAACAAACACGACAGCATTATTACGTTTATACCACTTACATTATAAGTCAAATCTCCGCCCATCTCTGGCGGCCTACTCAGCGAGAAATCTCGCAAAAAAGGCGTCCACCGATGTCTGAGGTGAACATTATTTATGAAAAGAAACGTATCATTTTGTCGGGCCCGTGCCATTTAGGAAACCACCAGATCTCGAGCTGGAGGGACTATTCAAACGGCACTTCACCACCGTGGAGTTCTTTCAGGGGACCATCATGAACCCCATTGATCTGCAAAGGGTCAAGGTGAGTCTGATACTCTAATTGTCCAAATCAAATAATAATCCTCGATTTCCTATCTCTTCTGAACATGCAAGACAAAACCTATAATAATTATACCGACTTGTATCAACCTGTGTATTATTTGGCGAATGCCACCGTGCATATATATATATATGTACGTGCGTATAATTTGACCACAGTAGTAACAAAATTGTTGAAAATTGGGCTACGTATCGTTGGCGAAAAGCATTCAATCCGTAACCTATTCTATTTTCTGTTTCAGTTTATGATAATAACAATGAAGACAATTTTTATGATTCATCTTTTATTTAATGTTTGTTCATAGTATCTACAAATTGCGTGAACTTTAGTTAGAATTATTTTATGAAAGTGACCCCCTTTACCTACATAAGCATAGGTTAAATAATAAAATAAAAAATACCGATTATTGGTACTGAACTTTCGACATTTACCGAGGCGTGTAATTAAAAGTAGTTGATGTTTAGTCAATATTAGCCGAGATTTCTCGATTCTGCGCGGAAAACTAATATAAAAATAAAATTATGAAAAAATTTATGTAGAAAATGTATAAAATGGACTTCGGTGAAATGGATTTCAATTGTTCAGTCCTATGCAAAACACTGTAAAATTTGTCTAAAGGATATAAAGTCGCTACATTTAAAAGGACTAATTTTATGAAATTTCTTTCTGATATTTCGTTGTGAAGAATTTTTATGTATTTTCAATCGCCTCAAAAATGTTCCATTGTTTTTAGATTAATTGGTCATATCATACATACATATATATATACATATATATATGTACATAGATATATATCTTTGTGCTCAACATCCACAGGATCATCGAATTGTCGTATTCCTCCGTTTGTGTCGTAGCAGCTTCCATGACGTAGTATTATACTTGTACTTTGAACTTTATGACTCTTGACAATATGTGTTAAAAGTTCCATTGTTTACGAACTTTCTTTAACACTTAACTTCCTTTACCCATTTTCTTAATTATAAATATTCCATTTTCAGTATCATTGACATCCCCAAACCATTTGTAATTTTACTCCGAACTTGATGATCAGTCGGAGGTTTCTAACATTCGTTACATATTTTTGTTTTCTCCATTTATCCGATTTTATGTTTTTCTCTAAGATAATGGAAACCATCATACTTCTTAATAACGTATGAAGTTTAACACGTAATATTTTCAAACTTACTCGTCAATGGTATTTGATTTCTTAAATTCTTGAATATTTTTCTATGAAAATATCAAATGTTTTAAGACTAATTTTTGGAAATTTAATAGACTAATTTTTGGGAAATGGAGAATTGAATGAAGTTTCTGTTACTTTCATAAAAGCACTCACATAAAAAAAAAAAAAAAATATCGGAGGTTAATTAGAACCATCTCTCATTTGGTCCCTACTTTATTATGTGAATGATAGTTAAAATGAGACATGTTGTATTCTAGATGCTGCTTTAGTAATCGTCATATTATTAATCACAAAAAGTACGAGGATATAGTGTCATGGTTGCTGCTTCTAATAATCAGTAGTCGTTCGAAAATTGACATTCTGCGAAAGGACAAATGTTGTTGTTCCAAAATGGTTGTTGCCTGTATGTTCCCTTCTGTGCACATTGACGATGTTTCATGGAATCCCTTTGACGCGCTTTCTATGCTGTCATCTGCTTTCGTGTTCCGTCAATATGTAATAGCTCGTATAAGTTTAATCGAACAAACATACACGATACTTCACGAACGTTTGTGGTAAAAGTTTCGTAACGAACATTAACATTTTGAACATCTTCCGTACAACTGTATTGTTGCAATTAAATTCGATTCTTCGATCAAATTTCGCCAGGGGCCAGCGAAAAATGTTCGATCTCGTAAAGGAAATATTCTTAGTCTCTTCTAACGCGTGTTAACATGCATACGTTCTGTCGTCTGCGTCAAATTGCGTGAAAAAGACTCTCTCTACGGTTGTTTACTACCTTTGGATAACAACCATGTCGTGTCTACGTGTCAATCCAGGTGGGTAAGTGCTTGTGAATGGAGTTTAAGTAAATAATTATACTTTCTAAGAATTTACTTTCTGTTAGAGACTTAGTTTTCCATTATAACAGTGAGTCACGATTCTCTATTAAGTATATCATATAGATTCTGCATTAAGAAAACAAAAAAAAAAAAAAAAAAGAAAATGACAGAATAGTATGCTTGGCTATTTGTACAATATTTCTTTTACAACGATTAAATTTACGTCAAATTAGTAGATAAGCATGTTGACACTACTTTGATACCATGAATTTTAGCGATTCGTCGTTTGATTCACATGTATTTAAGGAATGTCGCAACAATTTGCTTTCCTACTTTGTTATTGTTTTCAAAATGCGTCGGAGATACGTGCAGTTATATTTGTATAATATACATAGATTGCGCTCGAATATCTATGTAAACTCATATTTTGAAATGTTGAAATAAGTATTTTCAATATTTTATATATTCTTGCATATTGTGTAAATTCTATACATTTTTGTACTTTTAAATTTTCTATAAATGCATAAAAATCCGCAGTCTAATAGTAAATCAGGACACAATATTAATACGATATCAATAAAAATTCTTAACAAAATATATTCATTGTTGAAGATTCTTTTCTAAATATAAGCACGTCGATTTTTGAAAAAGTGTATTTGTTCCTACGTGTCTACGACGCATAGTAACATTTACTAGTTAACGCTTACAAAAAAATTTTGAGTCGTAGCTGCATATTCCTGCATACTCAATGTAATCAGAGATTAGTTGTTCCATGCTCTTTTTGTCTTCCTTCCTTCATTTCTGCCCCGACACATCTCACTTGATTAGAAAATCACATTATACCGCGCATATGGTGGATTTTACTTTTCTAATTATTCGCTAATTATTGAACATTCATTAGGTTGTATCCCAGATTTGAAAGCAATGTATCGAACATTTGATATTATCTATATAATTGATATACTCGTATTGAATAAAACCGATCAAACAGACTAAGTTTTGCGCTACGATTTTCTTTCGCTACGATTTCTTAGTTTCAAATTTGTTCAAAAGCAGTTTCTATTTTGCAATTGCTTTCTGACCATCGATCCCATCCCAAAATACGTATACACCTTCTTCGATTCACTGTTCGGTTAAAAAAGCAACGTAGAACAAAATGGTTCGATACTTTTTAGGTCCACGAGGCAGATGCGTGTTTGGTACTGGCGAACAAGTATTGTCAAGATCCAGATGCGGAAGACGCGGCAAACATCATGCGTGTCATCTCCATCAAGAATTACTCGGATGACATTCGCGTTATCATTCAATTAATGCAATATCACAACAAGGTATTTCTTCTACGAATCGTTTGATAATTCATAATTCATGTTCCTGTCTCAACTATATAACATCTTTGTTTGGACATTATTGAAATGTTCATCGTGATGACGTATTTTGGTATTTTAATTAAACTTTGGACGATGGAAATTTATGGAAAACTTACGAAGATACTTTATATTTATACTTCCTAAGCTACTACGTTAGATAAACTTTTATTTTTAAGCGAATTTTAGTACGACAAAGGTAAAGTTGCGTTTGCAATTAGTTTCTCATTCCTTTTTAGTGACAGTTGAAATGTTTCTTATTTTTGTATGTAGTTTGCTTAATTTGTATTTATATTATTTGATATCGAGAAGAGAAGGCTGGAAAATAAAATTTCTTAAGGTCGAAAGAATCGAGACTGTAATCTCTAAACCTTTTCCGAATGAACCGATTAAAAGCCAACAGTGCAATTTATCTAGCTCGCCACCCCCTGATGAGCGAGCTGGGGGCGGAGCGTAGCTGTAAGGTATGACCACAAAAGTCGAGGTACTCACGAAAGCTCTGGCCTGCAGCACTTCTTGTGTATAGTAATTATTGGTATTCTTCTTGTATCCTCTGTATCTGCGAACATACTTCATATCTTTTTTTTTTGTATCTTCTGTATCCAACGGGTACATTGATACTAGCGTTCTAGTAACGTCTGGCGAGCTACATTATTTTCAGTTCTGTTTTCTTTTTATAAACTTTCAATATTACAATTGAGCCCAAATTTTTGAGTGTATATTTTCCAAAAAGTCATTCAAGTTTCCAAAAATGCGCTGTTGTAAATCTATAAAATTTCTCTGAGAAATATTGATATTTCCTTAATTTTAAATAACAATTGTCTTTAAAAATGATGCCATCGAGCTACATAGCCTTGAACGATCAGAATTCATGACAGCTCAGATTGTACAACTATGTTAAAATAAATGTTAAACTTATTAAATCCTACAAAAGCACGGTATATGGCAAATATTACTACGGTGATTTATAATTTTCCATTGTAGGCCTACTTACTAAACATTCCATCATGGGACTGGAAACAGGGCGATGACGTGATTTGCCTAGCCGAATTGAAGCTGGGTTTCATCGCACAGTCCTGTCTAGCGCCGGGTTTCAGCACGATGATGGCCAATCTCTTCGCCATGCGTTCCTTCAAGACGGTCAGTAGAATGTCGTTCTACGGACGACAGACTGAAAATCTGCCGATTTTTTCATCTATGCATGTGTGAACAAGGTTCCTTAGGTTTTTCACTGTTAAATTGTTCACAGTGATCCCGTGGTTCTTATCGCTTCTTATTTCATGATTTTATATAACAGATGATCGGCAACAACCTTATTTTCTATTTCCACATTCATCGTCTTCAAAAATATATTAGACACTATGTTTAGTGTTGGAAAATTATCTTCTGGCTATGTTGAGTTCCAATTCGAATACGAAATATACGCAAATTTAATAAAGGACGAAATATCAAGATGTGAAATTTTTGTGTCACTGTGAGCAAACGCGCGAATCCGTACATGCATAGGAGCGTGTGTAATTTAGAAATGGTTGGTTGATTGGTACCAGTCACCCGATATGCAGGCTTGGCAGAATGACTACCTGCGTGGAACTGGAATGGAGATGTACACCGAAACACTGAGCCCTACCTTCATTGGAATGCCCTTTGCCAAAGCCACTGAGTAAGTCCATGACCAATCCAACATCCAACAGATACCTGCATATCTGATTCAAGAGACAAGATTCTGTGGTTCCGCTCGTTTGTGTGGAGTCGTTGTATAATTATATTTCTATTAACAACTCACTAAGTACGATAACTATTTTATCAGTTTATATTAGATCTGATTAATTCTTCTTTATTCCTTTTGAATTATTTTTGCTAAGATATAATTAATTACTAATATACAGAGAAGTGATCGAGTAGGACGCTCGATAATATGCCAAATTCGAGAAATATGTAGTTTCGTTGTTTCATATCGTATTTTAATAGTTTCTGTTACGTTTCACATTGCTATGATTTTTTAACGAGGGCTCGAATTAAGGTATTTATTTTTCTAAAAACATATTGATAATGTTTATTCAGAAATTCTTATAGTTTCTTACAGTATGTATATCGAAACGGTATTATAAATTTTTGCGCACGTAACTGCATTTTCAAAGATAGGGTTCCATGCTTACGACTAAATTTGTTAAATGAATTCTTCATAAGAGTAAAAATAATTAGACGGTTTTTTAATTATTGCTTAAATTGTTAAAAATTAAATCGGTTAATTATCTCATGGTATATTAAAATCGAACAAAACCTACAAGATACAATCAACAGCTAATTTCAATCGCTTAAGATAAATTTGAAAAATATATAATGTAACATGTTACTCGTTTCATATACCTTTCACATATTTCTTTGGCTTCGAGTTCTCGTATTCTTGATAATAATTCTGTTCCTGTCTTAATTAATTAACAAGAACAGTAACTTTTATTTGATCCAAGCTTTCTATCGAAATAATATTACTAAAATATAATATTAATATAATATAATATTAATATTAAAAATTTTTCTTAAGAAGTTGAGGGACGTAGCTTTATCAAAAGATACAGATAACAGGATGTTCACGGCGGTAGTCGAAGATACCAATGGACTTTTTAGTTGTGAAGGTTTCTTGGCTCCGTAAATATTCTCCTTTCTCGCGGAGTATTCACTTTAATGAACGTAGAATCTGGAATAGCTCGGCTAAAAAAAGCCTCTCAGAAAAGCACGTATAGTTGGTTGAAGAATTCTCACCGCAGCAATCCCTGTCTCAGAGCAACATGGATTCGGTCGACCAGTTCGCGCTCTTTTTGTACCCACGTAACGATGGCGGAATCACTCGAGAAAGGTTTACAGTCTCTTGAATCGGAAAGAAAAAAAAAGGGATAAAGCTTCGCCTCGCCTATGTCTTTCACTACGCTCCACTCCGCTATATACATTATATGGATTATATTTATATATCTATATCTATATCTGTATCTATACTAAATGAACGTATTAACTGTATATTGTACAGTACGTATCTGTGCTCTACACCTAATCGATGTAAGCCACCTCTAATCGCTTCAGTAACGTTTCTGTATTTTTCACTCTTTTTCTGTAAGTTTTACGTGTGATATGAATTCGATCGGGTACCATGGACTAGAAGGACATGACAAATCAAACGTTTCTCTTTAAAATAATTTTAAGTGGTCAAAGAAATAAAAAGATGTTATTCTGTTTCTTTTTCTTCTTGTCTAGTATGAAGAATGCGATTCAAGACATAAATCAGGGATCAAAGTTAGTTAGGAAATTTCACAGAGTAAACTTTATCTATTTCTAAGTTAGAGAAACAATTGGAATCTGGAAATTTGAAAGATCATTGAAGCGTGCGTATCCAATTCTTGTACAAATGCGACGACTATTGAAACGAATCTGTAATTACGGAAAGCTTTTTATTATGTGGTAACCTTTTTTCGAAAAGTCAAAAACTTATTTAAGTATCGTAAACGTTAGATTAAATATATGAACCACTCCAAAGCCAAATTAAACAACTTTGTCCCTTCTGAAAATTTCTTAGTTTTATTCAAACCAGAATACATGATCAGTGCTGAAGTTTTCAAAAAGCAAACGACGAACAATATTTGATATGGAAAAATTTAATCCCTTAATACGGATACATAAAGGGTACGGTTTTGCAAGTAATCATTCCGAATTGAAAGTTGTTTCTTATATTTGGAGAATTTTCATCAAACATAACATATCTTAAATTTATGAATATTTTATTCCTTATTAAGATTAATATTCCATGGTATCGTCCGATTCGAAAATTTATCACATGTACAATGAAAATTTGCAACAACAACGAGCATTAACGGCAACTGGATGATAGGTAAGCATTAGGAACTATAGCTAGTAGGTGTAATCTCGATTTCGCTAGTGATTCGATCAGTCTTGAAGACAATTTTATGCTTCACGATCGAAGGTACTTACACATCAACAGAATTTTCTACGCGTCGTGTCGGTAAAAAGAGCGCTGTTTGTTGCTAACGGGGTTTAGGGCTCAATCGTGTATAAAATGGTGCCTATAGTACTACAAACGATTCAATCGTCAATGTCGGCCTATCACGAGCTACAGATGACTTGCAATCAGTCAACGTAATTGCGGTTAGGTGTACAATTTACGAGGAACTATATTTTAACAAAGATCGTACACGATCGAACTGTGCATCATAATCTGTCACGAATTATGGAGGATAATGTTAGTTCTACGTTCATATTTCATTTTATTTGGAATATATCCAGCGAGGATCAACGAAACACAAAATTTCAGCGCAAAACAACTTCTCTTCCCATCTTTGCTGCCCATCAAGAAAAACACGAAGAAATAAAACACACTTCAAATATTAAAAATTACATACAGGTCATATGAAAAAAATAAACGTAGCTAGATTTCGTAGAATATTATATTAAACCTGTTAATCGAACTTTTTTTCCAGAAAGCTAAGATAATTAGACCGTTCCTTTACAACTTCTTATCGTCTTTGTTATCAATGAATTCGTTTGCTCGAGAAATTATAAATCTGGCGTATTGACATGACGTGATAATAATCGTGCGAAACAATGTATTCAACCCTGTTTGCCTGCACGACGAGATGCGGACCACGGGTCAGCGTCCCTCCTCGTGTCAGGTCTCAGTCAGTATCTAGTAGATTTTGAAAGGTTTGATGACGTGGGGCTTGATTGGTTGGTGTTTCAGTCGCCGGATACTCAGGCGTGGCAGAATGATTACCTGCAGGGCACGGGCTGCGAGATGTACACGGAAACCCTCTCCCCGTCCTTTACCGGGATGACATTTCCCCAAGCCAGCGAGTAAGTTCTCGCTGCCATTGGTTGTCATACATTTGCAGTACATGCCAATATCGACAACATCATGCATACACAAACATATTATACGTTACTTATATACGAACATGTAGCATCGGACGTAGTAAACGTAACGATACGTTTATCAATTTTTTCCGATTCTTATACAGATTACACATGTGTACGTACAGTGGTTTACGAAAGTATTCGAACGCTTATGAGAACTCTTTATGAATACATTATGTGCATTATATAAGACATTTGAACATTTTGTAAATACCGTAATCAGATACGATTATCATGATTATATTGGTAGTATTCTTTGGAAAGAATCTGAATTTTGTGCAAGTATATATTTCGCAAAAATTAGAAGTATTTAACGAATATTCGATAGAATCATTTTTAAGACTTATTATATGTTCAAGATGACTGTTCATTTCTATACTAATTTTTTGCTGTATATACGTTAGCAATAAATGTCCTCTACATTCTTCTATGTACATTTTTAAATTGCTTTTAAATTTTATCGACGTAATCACGACAATCGTGTGATATTACAGTGTTAACGATATATCAAAATGTTTTCTATAACAGACATAATATATGTATATACATGAAAGTCTTCTATGATCGAAATACTTTTACGAGCTACTGTATAGAACAACATATAAAATATACAAAACATGTACACACATATAAAATGACACTATAGTGCGAGATTTTGTTTCTCTGCCTGTTTATATTGTTGATCTCGCACATTTTTTTAATGTACTTCTCTGATACTCCGTTGTGGAACGTGTACATATATACTATTATATTCGTACGCGATTAGAATTTGTCACCCCTCACCTCAGTTTTATTTTTTGATCCTTTAAACGTTTTTTCTTCTACCGGAGTCTCTTTTGGCTAGCCGTAGTTTTTGTTTTTGTTTTGTTTGGTACTTTTGGTATTTTGAATGTATCTTTGGAAAATTTTCACACCACGTTGGGCAGAATCGTTTTATGATATAGTAACGTTTGTTATTTTTGTTTTAACCAGCTCGCTGGTATTTGCCACCGATTTGTTGGAACAATTTTGCACCAATCCTTTTTATACTGTAGTAGTAGTAATGCCAGATCGATGCAGATTTCGTGACGACTAGAAAAAGTGTATATTTTAAGATCTTGATATGTAAATATTACTTTCTAAAGCATACAAAGTAATAGTATAAATAGTTCTTGAAAATATTTTATAAAGAAGGAAATTTCTGTAAATATTGTAAATGTTCTGTAAATGTTCGTTTGCTTGCTCTAGTAAGATATGATATTTTTGCAATTTTCAAAATATTAAAGAAATCTTGTTTAAAGATATAAATTTGTGAAATATATAGTATCAGATAAAGTATCAGTATAGATAAAGGAAATATAAAGCTGTAATAGTATGAAAATATAATAGATCTAGAAAGTTTAAAGTTTAATTGAGAAATGTGCTCGTTAATATATTATTTAAATTGTAGATATTAAAAAATATTTTGTTTAACGAAATCTGCATACTTTCTACAAGATTGTATTTTGTTTTTTTAGTGACGTCTTTACGGCTTCATACAATATAAAATAACGAAATTTATTATTCATTCTATTAATTCAATTTCACTTAGTATATATTTTTGATATTTTATGCATAAGTTTCTTCTAGGGGTGGAGACGGAATTTCTTTCTATTTTTATTCTTCTTATAGTGTGTGTTCCTAGTTGTAGCGTTCTAATCTTCTCTTAACAAAACACGTTCGTTGTACACGCATGCCTGCTGCTCTCTACTTTATATCAGTCGCATACATTCAATCTCGAATTTTGAATGTGTAACACGTCACGTGAATTATAGAAAACATCCTGAACGAGTTCGCAGTTTTACTTCCCAAGTAGGTCATTTCTTAATATATTCTACACATACACAAATTCTATTAACAATATAATGAATTTTGCCGACAGAAAGCAATCAGTTATTTTAAGTATATTTCTTTTTAACTCTTATTCTTTGACATTTCTTATACCTTACGCCTATTCTGTATTGTTTTCTATCCAATTCTTTACCACCTTCTTCCTCTGTTTTACTGCTCAAAACAATTTGAGAATCGTTATCTACCTCATCTTGATTTGTATGTTTACTTTTTGACTTTATATGTCTTTTTTCAATATTGTTATAAAGTCAACGTTTAGTATCGTAAAAATAACATATATCAAACTGCATATAAGACTTCATTTTTTTTTTATTTGTTTAGAGCAATAGAAAGATTCATAATTACCTATGTAATTATTTTGAGCAGTGTATATATTATCATATATCCTCTTTGATTTCTCCATTTAGCTGCCAAACACAAGCACCTCGTTTGGTATATCATTTACTTTATTTCACATTAATCGTTCTTTCCTTCTTTAATCTTGTTACCATTTTCCCCAATTTATTTTTGCCTATTTCTTCGTACTTTTCTTATTTCTTTTCTAAACATCTCTACTATACCAGTTACTATTTCTTCTGTCGCTATTCCACTCCTCCATCTTGGTACGCTTTCTTATTTCGTTTTTCCTTTTTATCTTCCTCTTTCAGCATTCTGTTCTTTCTTTCTTTACTATTCTTCAGATGTCCTTTCCGTACCTGATCTTTACCATCTTCTTTAGAAACTGCTGTGTGTTTTTCTCTTTACATTTCTTTCACGAGTTTCTTTCATTTTCTACCTTTTTTCTCTTATAGTATCTCTTCTTTTTTCCTTCTCCGTGTCACCCCTTAGCACTTCCTTTCTTTTGGCCCAAAGTCTTCTGTACCGATTCTTTTCCGTTTACAGAGTCTCTGCTACTTTATTCGAACTTCTTTTCTTTGTCAAAATCAATTTCATGTTCCCCTTATCGAACATCGAATTTAAATTCCTTGATCTACAAATTTATCAACGAAAAGATTTCACAGTATTTAACTCATCATATAAATCGTCATTGATTTATGTACACTCTTGCTGCTATTGTAACACAGTATTTTTGAATCCTTAGAGACGTTGGTCTTTATACTTCGTTACAGTTATGCCCCTTTATCTGATTTTTGCACTACATTTATTGTATGCACCATTACTAATGTTGAACATTATCAAATCTCTATGATATTAAAATTGAAATGAAAAAAAGAAACAGTTTTATACTTTATAATTTCAGTTGTACATAATCAAGAATCGAAGTGATCAATGGAAACGTAGTTAAAATATTTTAATAAGGACTTTTTATGAATAGTTAAATAATCGTATACATTTAATAAACTTAAGTTGATCCCTAAAGCATATTGCGAACAGAGGAATTAAACCTAACAATGTTATTCTTACTGTTAACTAAAATATACGTATAACGTAATTTATCTTAATTAAAAAATTATATTTTTTACATTTTCAGAGTGTATACCACTTGTGTAATGAATTAAGGTTAATCGTTATGCATTGCAACTACAAGTTACAATGAAACTATGAATTTTGATAAAAATATTGGAATGTTAGGTTGACACGAATTTTCTAGTCTTGATTAACAAGACCGCACCATTTTTCAAAAGTTAGTTTACTCAGCACTTGCTATATGCGTACTTAGGGTTTTATTGGTCTAGTCTAAAGTAAATCTGTTAGTTTTGCACATGTCTGGTGTCTTGTCACGATTTATTTTGCGTGTGCCAGAATACGTAATATAATCTACTAAACTCGAGTACTATTAGATACTAGGCATCTCTTAATTATAATTGCGCCATTTAGCATTTATTATTCGCGTTGCGCTTAAAAGCAACAACAACACTAGTTGGTCTCTTATCCGAGTTTTCGACTAGCGTAGGATATTTTATAGCAAATTAGTTTAGACAGCACTAGATTTCTTCTATCTTCGCATGATTCGAATATATCTAATATTTCTCAACCTATCTATTCCACTGCTTGCTTTTGCATGACCCTTTTGCTCTCTCTTTCCTTACCGAGGTGGCAGAACAGAGTGTCGTATATTCATTGATATCACGATATTAGGAAAAAAATTACTGTATATTTTCAAATAAGTTTTTAGGGGAATTTTTCACAAAGTAAAAGTACATGCACTTGAAGCGCTCTGTAATGCTGTGGGTGTTTAATCACGCTATAACCAACATTCTATATTATTCGTGTGAAACTTTTACCAACTTGTCAGAAGTTTCTAAATGCTCGCGTAAAAGGGACGAAATTTAAATCAAGTAGTCAATAGAGAGTAAATTTGAGAAGAAACTTGAAACGAACTGTTCGTTGAAGAAAATACGTGGTATTTGGAAGCTTGTGATGAATGTAGACAAAAATATCTATGTATGAATATTTTGTGGTAAGATTTGTTTTCGTGCTAGTAATTATCCTTTTAGACTAACGTGTACTATTAATCATTATATAGCAGTTGCTTTTGCGGGAAATACTGTAAGAATTTTTATACAAGTAGAATAAATGTAAATAAATAGTAATGTTCAGTTAATTTGGCAACTTAATCCTAGACTGTAAAATATTAATTAAGATTTACAGTTATAAATTCGTAAAATTAGATTATAATATTCTTTTTACAGTATTTCTCACATGTCACGTTATTAATTGAATTTTAATTGAATTTTAGATTAAAATATTTACAAATGATTTCGAGTATAACAGTTAAATAATAATTTAATAAATACATTGTGTGTATATGTTTAGTTATCTATTAGCTATCGTGCTTGATATTGTTCTTTATGTTTGATGTTTAGAATATAGAATCTATTGCGATTTGGACCAACGTAAATGATACTATACACTACATTATGTTACTTTGTACTTTCAAGTCATCATAGAATTTAAGTTGTCTTCGAAACATATAAAATATTAAAATTTAATGCTGAATGTTTAGTTTGCGATATAAATGCTTTGCTTTGTTTGTTTAGCACATATATTTTCTCCTTAGAACACTATACTATGTGTAATGTTTCTTATCTATGAGTAAAGAGAGTAACTATGACTTCGTTCTTGATACATATACTATTGAAGAACACAGAATATTATGCAAAGCTTCGTCTTAGGTTATGCTTCACGAAGTTGAAGCTGTTGCTGTTGGCAATCGAGATAAAGGGCGAAGGAGGCTGCGATAGTAAGATATCAATTAATCCACGTGGTGCCAAGATCGTAGCAAATACTCAGGGATTCTTCATTGCTCAATCTGCCGACGAAGTGAAACGGTGAGAATCATTCTATAATAAAAACAGCGAATAAAATAAATTAAAACGAAATTTATCCATGGAGATATAGTTTTAGCTAAAGTTACATTTTTTGTCTTCGATCTCCGGAGGACACCAAACAATTAATTAATTAATTAAGCCAAACTGGAAAAACTTTCTTTTCGATTCATTATTTATTTTACAATCTGTACACAAATTTTTCCGAAGCAACTAATTACTGTAAATATATTTGCAGGGCGTGGTTCTATTGCAAAGCATGCCACGAGGATATAAAAGACGAAACTCTGATCAAGAAGTGCAAGTGCAAAAATTGTAAGTCTTTCTAGTCTAGTGATAGCCCTTATCGATAAATTTATAATTCTCGCTGAAATTCTCTGCTATCGAATTTCTTATTAATCGAAACTCCGTTCTATTGAACTTTACATTATATTACATATGTAATAATTAACGTTTATTACTCTGTGTACATAGAGCGCGCTAAATGTATCGAATATTATATATTGCGAATCACACCAGGATATTGAATCTTAGTTTCTATAGAAGATCAGTTACAGCAATGCGGATCGAAGCTAAGGAATTTCGTGTGACTCGCAAAAGAAAAAGAAAAAACGAGAGATTTTTTAACGACTTTTACATAAGACTAATGTTATAAGACCAGACGAATCACACAGGAAGCTCTCTTTGTCCATGATTCCTTCGCCCTTTCCTCTTTCTTTTTCTCTGTGTCCTTCTGCCACTGAAAGCCGTAGCAGTAATTATCGCGACAATTAACAAAGTGACATGGTTGTGACCATCCTCTTGTGATATATGATCTAGTGGGGCAGCAGCAGCGCTCCTGGGGCCGGGACTTAGGTAACGTCTCACACTCGCTCGCTTAGTCTTTACTATCTCGTTTATGACTATTTCCTTTATGTCTTCCCTCTTTTCTTTCCATGATTTTTTCTCCATTTCTTTCTCATTTCTTCATTTTTCTTCTTTCTATCTCTTCTTTTCTTAAAAATCTCTTTTATTTTTGTTGAGACTATTTTGATGTTTTATCTTCATTAACATATTGACGACCACTGACGTTTTTCCATGGTATTTCAATATCGTATGATAATTGTGTAAAAATATAACAAGCCATATATACCATCTCTCGTAGAATGTAGTAGTATAAAGTTAATTACATATTTTGTTGTTTATTTTAATTTAAAACGAAGTTATATGAACATTTTTACGATAAATATATTAAGACAAAGCCATGCAAGTCAATAATCAGTGGCTCCGAGGAAGAAACGATTTCTTGCATTTATTTCAATTAATAACAATAAGTCATACGCAACATGTAATATTTGAAATTAAATTTTCCGTATTCTTGATCTTATCTTAATCGCAGAATCATATTTTATATATTATGGTATTTTGAGTGTTCGATAAAATTATCGGTCACTAATGTGTTAATAGAAAAGAAATTTAATTTTTGGGTCTTATTTTCTCTACAATTATTATCTACAATTATTATGATTTTTATATTATACTTGTTTCTACTTATTTACTTATTTTCTCCTGATACCAATATCTTTTTCTCATTCTTCGTCCCCTCTTTTTCTCTGTCTATAATCATTGCCTCTTTGCATATTTCTGTCTTTTTGTGTCTTAATTATGTGTACATATATGCCTTCGAGTTTTTTAACCATTATCTTGCATATATACGCCAAGGCGGTGGTGGTGATGATTATGACGATGACAATGACGATGAGATGATTGCACCTTTAATCCTCATTCAGAGACACTGTTCGACGCGATTGCGATGCCACAGTTGGGTATTTATTCGTTTTTCACGGTTTTCCGTTCCGTTCTCGTGCTTTCAATTTTTCTCGTTGTGTTGGAAAACTCGATATCCTATATGGAATTCTTTATCGAATCAAACGAAGCGCACATTTTTTAAGATTCGGTTTTGGAAGTTACGAAGAGTGTAGAAGCCTGTTCATTAGCGTTCGTGCGATTATCGTGAACAGTTTTTGAGAGTCTTTCGATTGAAAGAAAATTTGTTGATCGTTCGAGGCTCGATATTAATCGACAAATGTGTTTTTTTGTTTGGTTGCCAGTCGAATAGCGTGACGTGAAAAATGAAATACCACTGACACACACGTGATATGTAACCCCTTTATAGTTCTGTCAGTTGGCGCATGTCCACCTGGCCAATCGAGGAAATTTAGTCTGCACTCTAGTGTGTGCCCTTCTCGCTCGCCTTGCATGCATGATTAGTTTCCGATTCGAATACTATTTTACGCCTTGATGATACGATAGCTTCGTACAAAAGTTCACTCGCTCTCTATTTTCTCTCTCTTTCTCTGTTAAATATATCCTTCAATTTTGCCCTCCCCTCTTTCTGTCTCTCTCTATTTTCTGTCTGTCTGTACTGTCTATCTGTTTTATCTCTATTCTATTCTCTCCAATTCTTCAAATCACTATCGCTGTTTACTTTAAACAAAAATTTTCTCTTCGATCGTGTGAGAACTTTCAATGTGCCAGCTGTCATTGATGAAACTCTGTCGGTCGGTAGGTTCGATTGATCATAAATTAATCCCGCGTATCTTCTGCGCTTCTACTCCGACCTTATATCATCAAAAACGTAACCTACGTGTGTTTCGCTTTCTGCAAAAGCGAGTTCCATAGGTATTTTTTGGTGATAATTTTGGTAATAATTTACCTGAAACTTCACGAATACAGCAAATTAACCACGGATCGATATTTCGTTGTAAACGTAGTCTCTGTAAACTCTATTTGTTCACATGATGTCACACAACGTATCATTACTCACACGTACCATTCAGTTCATCTGAAATCATCCGAACGAAAGGTCTGTACAAGATTCAACTTCCATTACGTTAAATCTTAAACCCTGGGCAATCAACGTTTTTTCATTGAACTCTTCCACTATCTGGTTTTACGCAGAAATGTTCACGTTTAATGTCGTTTGGCAATTGCTAGAAAATTTGTGGGTGGAGAAAAATACATCGGAGGTAAATAATATTTCAGGAGCTTTGTAGTTTATTTTTGTACACCTTGTTAAGTATCCTTTGTCCTGGCTATAGGTAAATCGTGGAAATTGGAAAGAAATTTGCAGATGATAATATAGTACCGTTACTCTTGGATTCATACATGAAGATTAAGAACGAAAATATGGAAATGAAGTATATATATATAGAATAATCCTTATCACATTTACGTATTCTCACGTATGAATCAATGAATTACGACTATATGTATATATATAAAAATAATATATATATAAAATATATATATATATATAGTATGTACGTATTACCGAATTTTTGTCGTAATATGCCGTGTTTTTGTCAACATGTTCTGCACTCAGAAATAAAGTGAAAACTTCATATAAATGTAGGTTCATAAAAGAAATTGTGTTAAAAATTGATGAGAAAAAAGGATCATAAACGTATAAATAGGGAAAATTTTTTCCCAACTTGATTTCTGATGATTTCTTTGAAGTACTGTTATATAATAATTACACATAACAATATTATACGTATAATAATACGACGTTAGAAATTTGTATCTATATTTTGTGTTGCTTCAAAATATGAAAAATATATTTTTTCAATTCTACGTTGTAAAAGAAGTACTGCAGATTATAGGACATGTCTGACATGATACGGATCGACGCTCCTTCTACTTACGCTCGCTACTGTAGGTTAAGGATACGTCTGGCATTATACATCTGCGACGCTTATTCCACTTACAGTCGCGCGATGTTGAGTTGGACTGTTTCCGTTGAACGCTGTATTTTTATTTGCTATTTCTCTTTTTACAAGCTTTCTTTTGATATTCTCTTTTAAACTTAACATTAAAGCGTTGAGATAAAGCTGTTTACTTCCTTTGTCACAATACCATGGAATAATCTTGAGAAATACAATCAATTTTCAACAAAGTGCAGTACAGTAAATAAGAGGCTTGAATTTATATTTATATGAAATTTTCGTTTCATCGCCCCAGAACACGCTGTACAAAAGTTTCAATAGTAATTCGTAGGATTCCCTTGTATGTTTAATTTAATCTAATACATACGGTTATCTCTGGTTCCTAGCCCAGCCCCTTTTTAAACCGGCGATCCTCCCTTAACCATTTACCAGTTATTTCAGTAGACTATCCTTGCGTGTTTACTGACAAATATGTGTCCGGGCCGACTGCTCGATTTTTACAGATGTGGGGATGATGATGATGCAGACCGGCATGGTGAAAGGAAACACTGCCTACAGCAGTTGCCTCGACGGTACGCGTCTTTGTACCTTCCTTGCCGTCCTGTTCATCCTAATGCACATCCTTTGTCGAACCGTATCTACAATTTTGTCAGAATAATCGTGAAAGAAAATTACAGATTCGGATCCGGGGCAACGTATCACGAAAAACGTTCATTATTCTGACAAATTCTCTCTGTTTGAGTCAAATCTCTAAGATACATAAATATAAGAGCCTAATACGCGATGCTTTCACATATCAACGTTATTATTATATTATTGGCATATTTATATAAATATTATTGATATAAATTATATTATTATACTAGATGATATTATTTATATTATATTTATATAAATATTATTCGTGTGCTCGCGCGATATTTATTTTTGAACAAAGAAACGATTGACTCAATCAGAGCTCAGTTGAATTAACCAGGTAAGCTGGCGTAAGTGATGCAAACGAATGCAAATCTCGATGTTCCAAGTAATTCACCGTCACACGCACTTACTCCACGATACCTGTGTTTCAACGTTCTGTAATTTGACATCGTTCGATTCGTATTGTTTCTCGCTGGGCTTTTGCTAGAGCTAACATATTTGGCGATCATTGTTTCTCGAACGAAGCAGCAACGTCAATTTCAAGTTGAACGAACATCGTTCACACGTCGTATATGTACAGGATTGCGTTTAATGCGAATACTTATCGCTTCAGTTCTCACTAAGAAAACGTCGCTTTCGCAGATATGCTAATTTTTGCTAAGCACGTTCTATCAAATCGTATATTCTGTGTCTACACGTTCCTGGCTGTTACTTTTCACTGATTAAAGAACATTTGCTCGTTTCAGGCTTGCCAATGACTATCGTTCTTTACCGTTGTTCGGTGTGCTTATATCAAACCTTGTTTTTCATTATTTTTCTTATGTTTGCAATTTAAATGTGACTGTTTCGTTTTTTAAACAGTTCTCTCAATTTCTTGGATTATCACGAATATATCGAGCATCTGTCGATTTACGGATTGGTTTGACTTATGAGTTGATTAAATATTGGGGAATTTGTTAAATATCTGTAAAATCATTTGATTCCTTTTTGGAGGCTATCTTTCGTATACTAAAAATATGCAGTATTATAGTAAAATAATTGAAAATTTTCACAAGTTTTAGTTAGTAAGATGGTTCCATTTGCAGAAATGAAAGAACATCACTTTTTGTATCACTTCTTAACATTTTACAAAAATAATTTATTCATTTATTGAAGGGAATTCTTTGTCTTTCCAAGATGGAATTTTATTTTCTAATTTTATCTTTCGAATTTTGTTTCCATAAATTGTTGTATTCTGTTCGTAAATTCTACTTACTTTCTCGAATGAGATAACAAGTACACATATATTGCTCTATAGTCACATATTTTTCTCTGTTACTTTCCTCTTGTAGTTATTGATAAATATCCTAAACAAACAGTATCTCTTGCTTCTTATCTTCAGTCACTGAGTTTTCACACTTATTTATTTAGAAAAAGAGGAATTCATTTTACTTATAGGTACAATTGATTGCAAATTCTACAACAATCTCTATCGTAACAGTGACTAAATCTATATTCTCGTTCTTTAATTTCTGGTCAATGAGTTTATTCTTTCTTTCATAAAAGGAATTTTCTTCTACATTCCAATTTCTGCATCATTGTTCAGCACAGAACTGTCGTCTTCTATCTTTCTGCATGCGAAACATTAGAAACATGTTTGTTTTCTGATTAGACAGATTAACTGAAACAACAACATTTCAAATGGATTTGAGTTTAAATACACATGTAATCTTTCTATGACCAGCAGCTAGATAAATATTTATTTATATCTTTCTTCCGCCTATTATCCTCACATTATAAAACTAACCAACATTAGGTAGAACTAAAGCTACGCTTTACTTACTACTTCATATAATATATGTATACATTTAGTACAAGTTAGCAGGATGGGATTATCTAGAAAATCTAAGAATTTACGAATTATTTGAAAATAATTAACCGGAATCATTGCAACGAACTATATCTTTATGAATTATATAAATGGTTTCAACAAAGGAAATATATTTGCAATAGTGGGGAAGGTTGTGTTTGAAATTGCATATGAAACTGCTGCGACCCTTTAATATGAAATGAAAGCGAATCATACGCGCTTAGGTGCATTTGTGTGAGTATATCTGTGTGCATAGGTGTGCCTGTATATGTGTATATATCCTGTGTGAAGAAGAGAATTTTAAAAGTACTTATAACCGTGACATTTGTAGTTTATAACGAACCAACCAAAAGTGAAATACTTGCAAAGTGAATGCCACCGGTGTAAGCACCTTTAGTTCTAAATTTACACGGATGATGATAATCGATGCCCAGGGTTTATCGAACACACCGATTAAAAATACTTCATTCTCCCCTCACATGTTGCGCATATTTGATATCATTCACTGACATCACAACAATAACGTCGACATTGTGATATTTAATATTTTAATCGAGTCTGAAAGAGAATACGATCTCTGACTAAATGAATATCATCGGCCACTGTATAAATTCAATATGGGCCACGTACCTGCTGTGTATTCTCTGTGCTCCAGTCCTCATATCAGACTGAAATTTGATTTAAAGCAACGATGCTTTAAATCAACAATGTTGATCACATCTTTATCGATTGTCACGTTTTACAGTAAATTATATCCTAATGTATATAGTAATATGCTATAATATACTATATTATAGTATAATATACAATATAATATACAATATGAATATAAATATACAGTATATTATATAGTAATATATACTATAATATATACAGTACTATATTATGTAGTCTCTTCGAGATATCTATGAATATTTATAAAACAGCGTGATAAATCGGTGGAGACCAACGCGTGAATTCCCCCTTACCTGTTACCACCTGCCCCTCCACCCAGTATTTAGGTTCACATTATTTTGGTATAACGACTAACAGCTCTGGTTCTCCTCCCTTCGGGCAGTGGCCACATTCCGGAAAGGCGTGCGAGCTGTTCAAATGGTTGGAAGAGCAAGTATGTATCCCCCGAATGTAGATTGTCTTCCACGTGTCATTCCCTTGTATCTTTCTTTTCTTTTCTTTTTTTTTTTTTTTTTTGTCTAATCTTAGCCTCTCCCCATGGTTAAGTAAAATACGACTATATAGTCGAAATTGATCAAAGAGTATATTAGTTTCGTATGGCCTTTAAATCAATATAACCTTGAATCTATGTCTTTGAACAGTATTACATGAAATTTTTGAATATTCAATTTTAGTTTCATAATTCTAGTAATAGTGGTTTATGATACTCAATTTGATAATTTAAAAAATGCAGAAAGTAACGAGTATACGTTTGGCGAAATATTCGATTTAAAGGTTAAACGCAGAAATCCTCCTTTCAATACTCATTTAAGCCGCGTGAATCATTTTCAATAATTGTACGAATTTGACATACATAGTATTTTTGGATTTGCATAGCTGTGTTAATGTATCAGTTAGAAGAAGGAAATTATAAAGCTAAATGATTCATCATGGCCTAGTTATTTAAGAAACTCGAATATCAAGGTTTCCAATTGAAAAACAAATCTTTGTTCGAATACATGAAACAAACAGCACAACGTTCGATCATTTTTTTATATATATATGTAGTTTCTTAATTTCGTATTCAAAATTAGAATATATATATATATCATGAACGTGTTCGTTGTGCTAATTTATGTGATTTTATCTGAATCTGATACTAATTGGTTTCGAAGTAGACTACTGTTAGTGTTTTGAACTCCTATTGGTGTGATGTCTGTCTTTTATTTCTCATTTTTTTGTACTTTTGCAACCGAAATTACTATTTACATTATATTTCTATCGATGTCGTTTTGAATGTAGTTATCTGGAGGTATGTAAGTGTCTTTTTTTTTCGATGGTTATTGTTGTGAGTGAATTATTACAAGTCTAATCCGAACGGAACTTCGCGGCGATGTGATTGCCTTGAGTTTTTTTTTTTTTTTAACTACTTCCAATTTGATCTTGCATCGGTGTTCAATATCTAACTATATCTATTCGACATGTTCTTAGAATATCTTAGAATTAGTGTTTATTTGCGTGATTTATTTATACGATCTATGGCAGAGTCGATATGTGATTATCATTGGAGAAGTCGTTCCTCGATATCCTGATATTTAATTGCTTCTAATTCTTTAAGTGTTCTGAAACATGTTGCAGATGTTGAACGATTACAGGTGTTTATATTAAGTGTGCAGTACTTATGTGCTTCGAGTTATCGCAAACTACATTCCAAGAAAACCATGTGCTTTTATGTCTCAATCATATCTTTCGAGAATATTCAAACACAAATAAATATCAATATACATATATACAGTATGTTACACTTAAGTGAGAACAGTGGAATACCTTAAAAGGGATTGAAGTTACCAAAAAAATATTCTTATAAAAGTCAATCTAATTTTTTTAAATGACAGTCTATGCCTTTTTATTCATCATACGATAGCATTTGTTCGAACAAATTCTACGACCTGCTACATAATGTTCCGCTTTATATCTTTGCAACTTTTCAAAGAATATATATTTGATACCTGCGATATCTAGCAAGATATTCCATCGTCTGGCTTAAATGTAATATCCTGTACTTCATCTGAACTATTTAACTTCTACAAAATATCAAGTAAATTGGAACGTTTCCTTCTCCAGTATTTTAGTTACTCTATCGTAGGAAAAGCAATTGATGAATTCGGATAATATCCCTGCTAATCGAATGCTTTGACGGTTCCGTATTCATGATCGATCGTTCTCCATAATTTGTCGCACACAGCTTTACAATTTTTATAATCGACATAACTTTGTAGTTCTATTAACCTAAAGTAAGCAGCATAAAAAAGCTCAAATTAAAGATGAGAATATTAACTATATGAGAAAAGAGTAAAGAAAAAAAGATCTTTGGATACTCAAGCACCTAAATAAGTTTAATCTTGAATCCTGATATAATACGTGTACTAACACGATTGAATCTGCTGCAAGTAAATAAGCTGCGTGATTACTTCAATGTTCGCGTGTCGCGTAAAAAAGTGAAAATGTGAACGATGTTACGGGATATAGTATAAACGGGAGATAAAAAAAAAGTATATAGAAGGAGGGTAAGAAAAATCAATCGACAGTTTCACTTCGCACCGCTCATCGGAGCCTTAACACGATCATTCTCTCTCACCTGTAATTCATCTATGATCCATGCGTGCATATATGTATATCTATGTACATCATCACGAAACATTACACGTAGGCGAGCGTGTGCACGACGCACGCACATGTAGAAAACCACCGATATATATACATATATTACCATGCATATACGTGGCCGCGAGTACGTGCACATACAAACACATTATTGTACACCGGAACATGAAGAAAAGATATCTTTAACTAACTTTCTATGTGTCTATCTGTTTGAACTTTCTTCTCTTCGTCCTCTACTTCTACTTAGGTGAAGACTTCTCGTATGCAAGTAAGTCTAATATAGAGCGGGTGTATAATCAATATTTATGTACATAATATGTATGCATACGTTGCCGCGAGAATCTTTATAATGATAAGGCATAGATGATAATACAGTAGCCTGTAGATGGTCACTGGATGTATCGTAATGTCTCGTTGTATTTTACGTGTTCGATTCGTATGTTTATATGTTTATTGGTACCTCTAATATATTTCTATATTATTAGTCAAATATTATTTTTCAATTTGCCTGATCTATCTTTTGAAGCATTGAGAATTTTATAAAGAAAGATCCTTGCCTTTTTAAAGATGAAGTATCTCAGAACGATATTAGTTAATAATATATATATTAATGGGAAAAACTCTTTAGAACATGAAATGAATTTTAGTACTTTAAAATTATCATCATGTACTACTATAATCTCATATCACTATAGTCACGTATCATATACGTGTGTAATTGATACAACACAAAAATTACTGTAGTCAATCTCATATTAATCCCTTTTTTCTAAAAAATAAATTAAAAAAGGTCAAACAAACATTACAACTGCTTTTCTCAAGTAATCCAATCTTTTCTAAGAATTACAAAATTCAACATATACATTTCAAATGATATCGTTAATAAATATTCTAGTAATTGATATCACAGTAAATGATAAAAAGAAAGAAAGAAGAAAGTACTAGACTCGAAAAATAAAGGATTTTTCTCTATTATTGTACAATAAATATTTTATACTTCATATTCCATGTGTCTTATACCAATAAACATCGAAATTTAAGAATCAATTAAATGCTGTAAAATGATCTACGCCATGACAAGAGTATAAAGTGACCTTTTACACGCGCTACAGTTTCCCCCCCTCGGACAAGTTAAGCTTATGTTAGGAGCTTAACGACGCCAATGGCAAAAGAAAAGTGCTCACAAGATAAAGAGCTGCATTCGATTCGCGAATAGTTTTGCAAACGACGAGTTTCACATTAGTTCTACACCACCGACGATATCTCCCCTTTTGTAACTCTGCTTTGACACGGTAGAAATCTAACAATATTTTCGAATACTCTCACGAATTTCCCAATCTATCGCACGAATTTATATCTATCAAAGACTGCACTTGCAATATCGAGTAAATATTCACATTGTAAGAAGTTATTACTGCATGTCTACGTAATCATAGAATGGTAGAATAGAATATATAGTTTATCAGAGGTAAAGATAATATTTTTATTTTTCTACTATAATCAGTTAACAAAAAAAAAATCGTTTCCTTTATTTTATATAGAAAATTAATTTCTCTGTATTTCTTCGATTTTCATTCTTTACCTCTGTGAATTTTAGCATGAAATCAGTATTGTCTGTGCACAGTGCTTCCAAGTTTTATTACGAGAACGTGTATATAGTTCGCCACTACTTTAGGCTACATTTGTACAACGCGGAGGAGATTTACGATGTACAGATTGTTTTTTGTCCTGTTTTAATATCGTGCACAATTGAATAGTGTCTCCTTTACTTCTGGACTCGTCCGCGTTGCAACGAGCAGCAATCTTCAAAACAGAAGATTTCAAAGTAATATCTCGACTAGATTACTTACAATTGTTTAATTAGAATAAGCTCTGTTCCAGTCAGGGATAATAGAAACGTTATTCTGTTTCCAAAATGTAGACTGGCTACGTAAGTCTTTATTTCTTCACAAATTATATTCTTTTACAATTTCTTTGCATATAATTTGTTTCCTAGGCCAACTGTATAATTGGACTAATATTATTAGTGAAATTTTATTTGCTACTATTAATCACAAGTTACAAGTTACTAGTAAATAAATTCTTTATTTGTCAATAAGTTTGTTACAGTTTTATAAATAAATTTTACGAATGAAAATTTTGTTGATTTTGTTTATAATTGTAAACATCTTAAAAAGAAATCCACGGCTAAGACTTGCAAATTGTTAATCCACTAGTATTATTAGTTAATAAACTATTGTGTAAATAGATGGTATATACATATAATACCTGGTACATACATGTGTTACACGTTAGAAAGAATGTGCTCGTTTAAAAAATGTTTGCTTTCGATTCTTCACGCAAGCACGTAGCGAAAAGATAGAGAATTACATTACAAATAGTTCAATCTGTATGTACCTTGATATAATGTTAAGGCTTACTTCCCGACCTCTTCTGTCAGTCTAACATGGATACAGAATAATTGTTAATATTTTCCTTTTATTCAAACACTGACGCATGTATTTTGAAATATTCGAATAATATCGTATGGAAAAATGATTTCAATAATATACAGAATAATATTCTGTATAATCAACGTTATACAGTTGATATATAGCTACTATTGTAATTGTATAATTACAATAGTAGCAAGATTAATTTTATTAATGTACAAAAACTCAAATAACAATCAAATGTTATTTTCTTGATAAATGAGAAAATTAAAGAAATTGATTAAAAATTATCATACAACGACACCCTCTTCATGAATGGAAAATTAAGAAGAATCAATTAGAAAATATAATCTAAAGCTCTTCTCTTGTGGAATGAACAATTTGTAAAAATCGATAAATGGCTGCAACGGAGCTAAAGTTTAATTAACCGAAGCGCAAGCATAGGAATGGCCAGTGGTAGCGATAGTGTAGCGAACTAGGCCTTAGGTAATTAGGGTAGCTAACATATGTAGTGGTTTGTTACAGACGACCACCATCCTCCCCCCACATTCACTCCGCCAGAACTGCCCAAGATGGTTCACGTAAGAGGTACAGTTACACCTCAAATCAAAACCGTGCTACAATTTTTGCAAGCTGCCCTTCTTAATTTTGATGAACCACATGATTATACGGGTATACTGTAATAAATCGCTTTCAGTCTCTTGGACGAAGGAACTCGAAGAGCTGCTTCACGAAAGAAAGTGCTTCGCTCTCTCGATTAACACTTTTTTTTAACAACTATCTGCACTCGGTTTTCTAATGTTCTTTCTTGTTTTCTGTTTATTACTTGATTTTTCTTTTCTATGCATCATGACGAATACGCTTCATCGACTGATTTTTTATTTTTTTCTAGGGATTCAACATGATGACATTTTCGACTGATTTTGTTTTTCTAACAGTGCCGGGTTTCAAATATTTTTAGATCTGGACTGGAATGATTGTTTAAAAACTGTCGATACATGCTTAAAATAGATACGAAGTTACAGGTAGCAAATGAGAAATAAATAATAATGTGTAATAGAGTAATAATTTGAATTATAACTTTCAAACCAGGAAGGTATGCTTTTATCACTGATTTTTCGCAATCTTCGGTTATGATATTTTTATCAAATTTATGATTGATAGTAACGATATATTTAATATTTATTAGTTTATTGATTTATAAAGACCACCTGTTGGTATAATATCGCAAATAAACGAAGTATTTGCAATAGCAAAGTTAAATAAATTGCAAACCAGAAGGATATGTAGTATGAAAAGTATATTTATATTATAAAGTTATATGAACCGTCAACTCCATAAATTGGAAAATAAAGAATACTGATAATGTTATAAATTTCTCAAATGTTCTCAAATTTATTGTATTATTAATTGAATTTCATTCAAAAGATAATGATCATATTAAACAATTGTTTCCAGTTACTGCATCAAGAAAGAACAAAAATATTTTTCGAAACTTTTATATAAAAACTAATGATAACAATGAGATTTCAATAGTACCTACATGAGAAATTTCAATTGAAAAAACTCCAGCACTGTTTGTAAATATATATGGAATATGTATCTAAAAGCGCGCTACTAATATTTTCATTTCGATTTTGGAGAAAGTAGAGAGGAATGTAAATCTATAAAATGAATCAAATTATATTTTTGAAATTGAAACATTGATGGAATCACGATCTCGTTATTTACTACTTTCTCCGGTTTCGATGAGTGCATGCAGCTACAGTAGATACGTTATAGTTTGCATCTTATGTTATCAGTTTTATTAATTTCCTACAAACGTAGTACAGTCAACTTTTTTGTAGTTTAACTTCAGTTCTCACCATGCAATCATATTAGACGACACATAATCTTTTTTTTCCGTTTCTTTCGTTTTTTGTTTTAATGTTTTCTACAAAAACCACTGTGATTTATTATAAAAACGTACGATCATCATAGAGTTTCATAGTTACTAGACTCTAGCATCGGTTATGTTTCGTTTTAATTTGGTTCTACTGATTAATTATAGTTTCGAAGCAACATCGATTTATAGACAAAACACAATGATTAATTTATTTGAAGTTTCAGCCATAGGAAATATTATAATTATCATATACATTTTATATATAATTAGTTATATATCTCGAGTGCAAAGTAATTATTTATAATTTCAAATAATTTCGAGTAATATGAGTCACTTAATTTATTTGAAATTTTTATCACAGGAAATGTTATAATTTAGCGTCGTATACATTTCGGTATACAGAATTGGTTATTTAACTTGAGTGCTAACTAACTAATAATTCGAGGTAATAAAATATTGATAAATAGCTTGAGCCATTTATATTTAAGAATTGACTCGGACTATTCGATAACGTAATAGTGCAGGAAAGAAAGTCAATCCGAAAGCTTGATAACCTTATCCGCGACAAACACACCTTTCCATCTAATTTGTGCAAAATATGCAAAACATTCGCTGGTGTTCGTCTGCGTAAGTAGTGAAGCAGGAATTTAAAGATATCAGCGTTTCTCACTCTTTAACTTTCTTGCAAAACTAAACACTATACGTATGATAGAAACCAATTATTCAGCGAGGAAAAGAATATAAAAGAATTTACAACACGTAAATTTCGTGGATAGTTTGAGAAATGCTGTTTGAATTCAGAAATTTTGAGTGATATTCGATCTTTACGATGGAATTTTCTGTGTTCTATGTAGATTATATTATTTGGTTTAGGATGCTTAGAAATACTTTTTCGATATTTCTTCTTTGATATGTGTGACTCGCATATGTCCTCAGTATATACTATAGTTTATTGTCATTTACATATTATGCGTTTTATTTGTGTAATTTTTAATATCAAGTGTAAAATGAACAAATTGATAGTTGTAGAAAGCACGGTAGATAAACAGACACAGTATAATTTCTTATTTATTTTTTATGGTAATATTAGACACAGCACAATTTTTTCATATTTTTGATCGTTTCATTTTTTAAATTTATTAAATATAGGTGGTGTTTCACACTCGATTAACAAGACAAATGCTAATTTTTTTTTTTTCTTGACTTATGCAAATGGCGCGTGCCACGATGGCTAGAAATTGCTTGCGTTCGTGAATGTTTCTTGGTTTTCATCGATACGTCAGATTTTCTTTTAAGGAGGTTCTCGTTACAAAATTTTAGCACGCGAGTTCTTCTTTTTTATTCAGAAGAAAAATGTGTTCTGTATTCAGAAATGAATCAATTGATATTTTAATAATAGATCCTTTAATGCATGAATATTGTTAACTGTAAAAGTTACTTATTTTAAGAGTGGTAGTAAATCAATAACATAATGTTAATATTATTATGATTGTCACATTTTTGAGATTTAAGAAATTTTATCACCAAATAAGTGGAAAATAAATATTCATAAATGTTTTAACTGTATTTTATGATTTATCAATAATAACATCAACCGCCAATTTATTTGAAAAGTGACTTAGAAAAATAATAAAAATACAGGAATAATTTTTATAATTTTAAATAAATAAGGGAATTTTATTATCAAATGATTATTCTTAAACTATTATTTTCAAAGGATAATATTCGTCAACTTTTCTTTAATATGATGCAACTTCTACAGTATTAGCGTAACTTTAATAGAGCAAGAATGTTTTTTTCATTTGCCAATATAATAGTATATGTGTAATTGACATATTCTTGAAAACCATAAGTACTTTGTCAGTCCATAGCAATTCTAGTTATTCAAAATTGAAAAGATGGCACGTACGGAAAATTTCGGACGAAGTACGCGTGTAAGTAAGCATGAGGCTATAGGCTCTTGTCGATAAAAAGTAAAGTGCGTTATAACAAACGAAGTTAGGCCACGATCAGCGTGGCACTGAGTAATTTGTCTTAATCATTGTTGCTTTGTCTATTAGCTACGTTAAAAAATATAAATTTATACAGAATTTAATTCTAATTTACGAATTTTAGGTGAGATCAGTCGCGACCGAGACGATCCAAACGGTAATTACAAACGAACATCTATATCCATTAGAAATATAATATTATATAACTACAGTGTCGGCTAAAAATATTAGAACATCTATGTACTTATCGTACTTACGTTGAAAAAGTTCAATACATTTTACGCTATTTAATATATTTTATATAGTTTTGAAAAGAATTTCTTACGTTGGAAAGCAACTATTTGATAAATCTATTTGATAAATTTTACATTATAAGCAGGAAAAGAACAGATTTATAATAAAATAATTAGAAAATGAAAGTAGCGTTTTCAGTTTCTATCAAATGTCCAAACAGTTTTGTTCGCACAAAGTAGGTGTTTTAATAATCGTGGCCAGTATTATACATAATAATTAATAAAAATATAAATACTGCTCATATATACACGTGCGTATAATATTATATTATCGTGTTACAGCGATGAGAAATCACCGGAATTCCGTCGGGATGACCATGATGAATTCAACAAAGCAGGTGAATAAGGTGAAACCGAATGTGAATCGAGCGACGAATGACAGTTTATCCAGTCCAAATCAACCGTACAATCAGAGGTATTCGTTTTAATTTAAATCTAATCCTCTCTTTAATGTGTACAACATGGACGTGCATCGTCCTTGCATTCGCTCTTCATTGTTCGCATTTTTTTATCACTTGCCATAAATATTTCATTACACATTAACAAACAGCGTGCGAATTTCACTACTGAGAATTAATTACACGTTAACTATTGAACTCATTGATCGAAAAGAAAAAGAATGTTGCTGGAATTTTATTTTCAAATTTTATTTCACCGCAAAATTATCTTGTGTTTATTTATTTTACGTTAAAAAGTAATTCTTGTGCACTCAAAGTTTAATTAGACGTGGTCACTATATATACATACAAGCACAATTATATAAAGTGTGTTTTAATATATTCGGTTGTTATATAGTAACGAAGTATGTGTACACAATTACAGCAGCAGTTCGTGGTGAATTTTTCCTGGTGACTTCTCTGTCTGCATCTAAGCACTCTCATTATTGTACGAACTTTACGGTTGATCCTGTTTCTCCTCTATTTGCACGAGTAGAACGACTCGACCTTTTATTTCCACACAATTTTCTTAAGCTGTATACAATGGGTTATTCAAACTGTACATCGTTTAGTTCATTCTTAATACGTAAGTCGAACAAAATTCATCGTTGCATATACATCGTAAGATGTTTGTTTTTAATCGCTAACAAAATCACATACATATTGCAATACCATCATGAAATCATTTTAAATCATGTACTTTGAATAACCTAATGGAACGTCGAAGCAATTACTCGAAACGATTCATCTCACAAAATATAAGAACACTACTCTGTTAAAAGAATCTTCGATGGAATAATTTATCTTTACAGAGTGCACTACGCTGTCTGACACAGTATTCTTTCAACGATATATTTGCATCTATTTTCCTTTAATCAGCATGTTTTTAAAAGTTATCCAACATAGGTGACGATAAATATTCTATTATTACTATTCTCGGTAGAGAACTTCCATGCGATCCAGAATCATCTTCATAAATTCAAGTGATCTTGCAACAGGTTACATATTGTACGATCAGTTTTGTTCATTATTTAGTTTCCTGCGATTAATTTTATCGAAACAGTATATTCTGAAACTGTTCTGCGGTTCCAGAACGGAACTTTTCTGCAGGAATTGCTATCAATAAAAGGCGCTGTACAACGTAAATTCATTAAAAATAGACATTCCCTGTTTTCCCTTTATCCCTCTAGCAACACGCAAAAGTTCGTGATGGCTACGAACTAGCAGTATATTGGGTCCATGTATCGTAACAAACTGTGACATGCAGAATTAGAGGTATAACTTTTACAGTTGGTGGAAGACATCCTTTTAATTGATGATCTATTTCCTAGCGTACGTAGCTCGAAAAATAAAATGAGGACAAAGCCAATATAGTACCGTTTTAGCAGAGTTTTTTGTTGTAATGAGATTATGTATTTCTTTGTAATTAATTTTTAATTTAATTAATATCGTAATACCGTAACAACTTCCGTCACTCAAATTGTTGCTTATACCAAAGAAAGCTGAGGATAATAGATTTATTTAGAGATATCTCTGCGAAGTCTAATATTCCTCGTGCTAAAAAGTAAATAATTATTGTTAGAGTTACACGATGTAATACTCAGGTATAATATTTTCTTTTCCATTTATTTCCTCTCTTTTATTCGATGGCTCACGAAAGTATTATATCGCATGTTAACAAGTTGATAGCAGCCCATGAAATATAAATTCTTCCTTTTCCTACGCGATATCCAATGACCAGCTTTTACCTGTTATGGTAGGACCGCTGTCTGTGCTTTTATAATTTTGTATATGTACAGCTGAAACGTGAGAAATCCCTATATGATGAAATCCGCTTGTTTGCACCACACTTATTGTGTTGATCATTGTTTAGAACGAGGACAACGAATTTATCCCAGTATTTATTTTTTTCCCATGAATAGACTGCAATTATATCCATTCTTCACATTTGTTTGATCAATATAGAATAGATGTCAAACTTTATCAAAGCAGATACTTCCTATAGAGGAAGCTACATAATTCTTACATTTATATATTTTTCATTTTTTAATGTTACTGATCCAGAAATGAATCATTTTATCGTACATTACGTTTTAAAGAAAAAAAGAAAAGATGAAAAGAAATCAAATATTCGAAATTGTCAAATTTCATAGCCAATCATGAAAAATCATTATGTATTGTCATTGTTATTTATAAATGAACTTCTTCATTCTTGTTTCCTTATTGTTATGATTTAACGTTATTCGATGGCGAACGAAGAAAAGAGCGTCTACAAATCGACGAATCCAACGTTTCAAATGCCTTCTGATTCCAGATCGCAAGAGGAGTCCGCATACCCTGGCTACCATCTCGCCTACGAAGTCAAAAAGCTCATGTACGCTTCTTTTGTTACGTTAACTGTCACGTTGAGCGCGCTGTTCTTTCTTCTACACTATACGTTTGATTGAATATATTTGCAATATAGAAATCTGCTTGCCAAGATTGCATGCGAATGCTTATGTTGCAGCGTATTCCGATCATTTTCCTCTTCTAATTATCTTCTTTATGTAAAAATTAAATTTTTCTTTGACGATCAGAACCTTCTCCAAGCTTTCTCTTCCATGTGATTTCGTAGTTACTTTTGCTTTGTTTATTTCGCTTTATTCTCTGCTACATTTTCACTCTTTACCAATAAACTATCAATTAAATTGCTACAGGCATGAAAAATATCTGCCATTATAATGAATTTCATGAATTAATCTGCATGAGTATATGAACACTTACAGCAAACTGAAACTTTTGTTTCATCTTAAAAAATGGCAACGAGTCCGAAGAAATTGTGTTATAAACGATCCAATTTACAATTTTAAAGCATAATCGATTCAGCGAGTATAATTACATTTTCGTGTAACTTAACTTCGCTAATTTCTTTTAATTAATTACTAAAGACAGACATTTATTTATATCCAGTAATCCGTAGTAACTTGCAATGAAATTTTAACACAGCCCATTTTATAAACTAGTCCAGAGTATCTTGAGAGTATTTTAAGGTTGAATGTGTCTAATTTTTCGTTCGTTGTCGGTTATGATGTAATTAATGTACTTACTAATTCTATTATATCACGCATGATTATCTGGCAATTTGTATACTAGATACAGGAAGGCATTTATTTGCGACGTAAGATATTGCAATAATCGAAATAGTTTTGCTGTTTAAGATACACACGCTCATTAACTGTCATGATATTTCGCGATCTCTGAATGAGAATTTTTCGTTAAATAAGAAAATATATATATGAAACAACTACTTTAGAGATAACAGTTGGCAATTAATGAGTTAATTTGTTAGGCGAAACATAGTAAAATAATTAAGGAAAACAAAGGATAAGTAGTTATATAACTATACTGCTTACTTAAGCTATAGTTTCAACTAGTATTCATTCGCTTGAGTATTTCAGGACTACTAGCTTTAATAGGATAGAATAGAATACAGCTAAAGAGCTGAAGTAAAGCTAAAAACACAAAAAATTAGTCATGAAAGATGTTATTACATCTACTTGCGCGTATTATATAAATCTAGTATTTTACTAGTATTTATTTTGTTATTTAATCGAGTAAAAGTGAACAGCGATTTCTGTATAGTAAAAGTGAAAATTATATTTTTAGGCCGACGAGCAGAGCCTCGGGCGGTACGAACGTGAATAACAACGGTGGTCTTCAAGTCGGAATAGCTGACGATCAGGCGAAGGACTTCGATTTCGAAAAGACCGAAATGAAGTACGATTCAACGGGTATGTTCCATTGGAGTCCATCCCGTAACCTCGAAGACTGCATACTGGATCGTAATCAGGCGGCGATGACAGTTCTAAATGGACATGTTGTTGTTTGCCTATTCGCCGATCCCGATTCGCCTCTCATCGGACTGAGAAACCTTGTCATGCCATTACGAGCTTCCAATTTTCATTACCACGAGCTTAAACACGTAGTAATAGTTGGGTCTGTGGATTACATCCGCCGCGAGTGGAAGATGTTGCAGAATCTACCAAAGATTTCGGTGTTAAACGTAAGAAATCTTTCATAATTATTCAATTTCTTTTTTGATTATTACTAACTATTAATTACTTTTTTATTATTATAATATAAATCTTCTTCAATTACTCAATTTCTTTCTTTTGCTATACTATAACACGAATCTTCTCCGATTATTTAGATTGTTTTTTATTATACTTTAAATAAATATATCTGCATAGTTTATTTGCATTTTGTTTGTGTCACTTTGAAAATAAAAATTTTCCGCTTTACTGGAATTTATGAATTTACGAAGTTTTGTATGTTTACAACATATAGACTCAAATATACGATTGTAATTATTTATCCTGTTTATTTATTTATTGCATAAATTTATCCTGTATATTCATTCTATTTACTATAATTTATGTAAGGCGAATTCATGTTATAACCTAATATAAGATCAAACGTTTCGAACTAATATAATTCTTTTTAACAACAATATATTATAAAAGAAGAAAGAAGTGTCAGAATTTAAGAATGAGCATTTGCAATGTAATTACGTGTACTGTGGTAGGGTTCACCATTAAGCAGAGCAGATCTGCGTGCCGTTAACGTGAATCTGTGCGACATGTGTTGTATCCTGTCGGCTAAAGTGCCTAGCAACGATGACCCCACCCTCGCCGACAAGGAAGCCATCCTCGCGTCCCTTAATATCAAAGCTATGACATTCGACGACACCATTGGAGTGCTCAGCCAAGGTTCGTAATATCCTCTCAATATAAAGCTCGTGTTTTAATGAACTTTCGAGTTGAACGACTGCCTATATCCTATCCTGTACATTTTATTAAATATTAAGTGGCAATTCCAGCAAATAATGAGCAAGGTAATTTGACCGCAGTTGGCAGCCCAATCGTTTTGCAGCGACGGGGATCAGTTTATGGAGCAAACGTGCCAATGATAACAGGTACATCTTACTTACTATTTTAAATGAATATCACATGAAAACAATGTGAATCTATTTTTGTCAATCTTCTGACTTTCACGTCGCTTGGTAGCTGTATAAAAATATTTTAACGTAGAATTGTTGCAAAGAAAAATAATGCGACAGATTCGAAGACACAAGCTGTTTGGAAATAGATAACACAGTGTTCGGAAATAGATTCACAAAAGTATTGTTTTGCAAGAAACGAATAATATTAGTTTAATTTGATTGATATTAGTCTGCGTAACATATGTCATTGATGTTTTTTAAATGTCCAAGAAGCTGACAAAAACACATATTTAATCACAAAATCAAGTGCAAATATAGTTTCCATGTGCAATTAGTTGGCAATACATCGAATTTTGAAGTTGCTCTTTAATGAAAAATGAAAAATATGTTTCAGCTGAAATCTTCATATATAGGATAAAGAATTTACTTATTGTTTTTCTGATTGGTTTATTATCATTGAGGAAGTTAATACGCCATTTATATGTTCATGTTTTTGTTAACAGAACTCGTAAATGATAGCAACGTGCAGTTCCTTGACCAGGACGACGACGATGATCCGGACACAGAACTGTACCTTACCCAACCGTTTGCTTGCGGTACTGCCTTTGCCGTCAGCGTATTAGATTCATTAATGTCGACGGTTAGTAGTATTCTATGATTATAATGTTAGTATTTGACTAAAGATCTTACTGTGGCGTCGTATAAATGTTAACTACTAATATATAATTACTAATAAATTACATGAATTTCTCTGTAAATATAAATTAGACGATTGTGATAGCGTCAGTTGGTGATTTATCACTCTATTGTCATTTATTTTATTATTCATTAGAAACAGGCTTCAACTTCGTAACTTATATCTTTATATTAATCGTAATATTTGCTTCTATTTCTGTGACAGACGTACTTTAACCAGAACGCGCTGACTTTAATTCGATCTCTAATCACTGGTGGAGCAACGCCTGAGTTAGAGTTAATTCTCGCTGAAGGAGCAGGTTTACGAGGAGGTTATAGGTAAATCGGATAAAGTTTGACACATACATCCTTCTTCACGACTCACGGGGCATTTGCTAATTTTAAACATAAACTCGTCTAAGTATGCAATCCGTAACCAAGATTATGGTTACAGTGGTTGCGTGCTCTGACGAATGAAACATCCGAGGAGCGAATTATACATATACTCATAGGAATCTGTATTTTTAATTGTTAGAACGTGTACTTATTATAACCATTTACGGACGATAGTGTAAAAATGTTTCATACTATTTTAATGATACTTTTTACCAATGCCAAGTGTTTTTACTAACACCAGTGTCAATAAAAATGTATCATATTTCGAATAATGCACAATTGTCTTATTTATTTATTTACAGTACACCTGATAGTCTGGCAAATAGAGATCGATGTCGAGTAGGTCAAATCGCATTGTACGACGGGCCATTGGCTCAATATGGCGAAGGAGGCAAGTACGGTGACCTCTTTGTCGCAGCATTAAAGTCGTATGGAATGCTGTGCATTGGTCTGTACAGGTACAGGTATCGGACTTTTTTCCTTCTCTCGATGGTATTTATTGGATTACTCTACACAGAATATACGCATATATTATATATATACATATATATATCTTTTTCTCTGAGAATCTTTCATCTTGCTGCTGCGATTATACTGCCATTGATTATTCTCTTACTATATCATTCTTGTACTTACTATATAACTTTTGATTTTTTGCCGCACACTTTTGCATTTTGCGTTTTCGCGTCACGAAAAAAAAAAAAAAAAAAGAAACGACGATCGTAAGTTGCCTTCATCCAACAAATACCCATCATTTTTTATGATTGTCTCTTTGTATCACTTGTTTGTTTAGTGTTTAGTTACTGTTGCCAGCGTTTAGTTTAGTTTTAGTTTTAGTTTTATAGTTTTAGTTTTAATCGTACATATGTGTATATACATATAAATATTTAGCTTAGATTCGTAAGTTGTCTCGAAAGCTATGATTCCACATGGCTGACTTGTAACTAAATTTTAGGTTTCGAGATACCAGCTCATCGTGCGATGCTTCCTCTAAACGATACGTCATTACAAATCCTCCAGATGACTTCACGTTATTGCCTACAGATCAGGTACGAAGGGCTTCCATGTCTATTACTCGATATCACTCGATTATACTATTCGTTTGATTATTATTTTAATTATTTCCGATTAAGATATAAAAGTTTAAAAAAAAACTCGGAAATTTGAACGTCCGAAAATTTGTAGATTTGAATGTTTGAAAATTTGATTCTTTTCTCTTATCTTCTACATTCGCACAACATAATCATGTTATTATTTGATTTTAATTTATAATGATAACATTATTACTTTAATGTTAATATCATCTTTTTACTGAATAATCTGCAGGTTTTCGTGCTGATGCAATTCGATCCAGGTCTGGAATACAAGCCGAGCAGAGGAGCTCGGGGAAAGGATGACGCCTCCTGACTGTTGCTGTGTAGCGCCCTCACAGACGGACCTTATTCCTACATATAATTACGCAAAGGAAACGCATCATGCCGCCCGTCGTCCCTACTGAATCGACTTGTAGTCTTCATTGGCTGGCATTACGTTACGATGCCCTCAACGAATTAATCGCAGAACCCCGTCCATAGAACGAATCATCAACACGTCCGTTTTTTCTGCTGGTTATGTGTCGCCAGTGATATATTTCGTCAATACTCGTATAGCTAAATTCGGTTTCCCTCTAATAGTGTCCGCAGATTTCTCTGTTCCTTGTTATTTATCGCTAACGTGATTTATTTTCATATCGTGACCGGAAACATTTCTACGTTGAGGCTTGGTTGTGTAATAAATAAAAGAAGGAATACAACATCAAGTGATAAATGAAGAAGAAAAGAAAGAAGAAGAAGCGAAGGAAGAAGAAGAAGATAGGATAAGGATGAAAATCTGCCAAGGGAAATAAAAAAGAAGGAAGAGAAACGGCAAAGGGATACCGGGATACGGTATGATGAAACACGGTCCGAGGGTAGCTACACGTTAAGCTTCCTAAATCTTCGTAAGACATGAAATTATTAATCGTCTTCGATGTTGAAGGCCGCATAAGGACTGAACGGGCTTATTCTGAAGCGTAAAACGGTGTGTGACTATAATTCCACGCCCTATGCTTTAAGCAGAATACAGAAGTACAGAAGAAAACAAGCAAAAAAAAGAAGATAAGAAATAATACTTAAAAAACAAATGCGAAGCAAAACAGCTTAACTATAAACGCTTGAGAACATCTTCAAGGCTGATCGCTGAGGAATTGTAATCGCCTTCGCGTCTTAACGTATACCATCGCTGTAGCTCATTCAGGATATGTAAATAGGTACAGAACAGGTGAATATGTTGTCATTCGACGGTAAACTATAAAAACAAAGACAAAAAAAAAAGAAAAAAAAAGAAGCGGAACGAGGAGGAAAGAGGAAGATATAGAAGATATGAAACAATTGATTGAGATATAACTGCACTGACAGGACCGTTTTGGTTCCTTTCATGTAGATGCATTGTTCACTTTGCAAGACAGTCGTGTGTTCGTCTCCTGTATCGTGATTTTGTATCTTGCCTTGTGAGCAAATGGAAATATGTATACATATATGTACATGTATCTGTATATGCGTATGTACAGGGTGATAACTGCAACTAGAACAGATCGTAGTCTTGGAAAATGAAATGATACCGACGATAGAGATACATGATTTCACTTTTCTTATGGTTACGTACTTTCTTTGCAAATGTGCCTCTATGTTTCTATATTAAACGATTCTCTTAATTAACTTGCGAATAAGAAACCACATTCTTATTCCATAAACGAAATAGTTTAAATGATACACTTTTCACGTTACGATGTGATTCGTAACTTTCTATGTATTGTGCAGCTAAAAGTTAGTATCATATTTAATGGTATGAATTTTCATCAGGAAGGTGAAATGTCTAGATTATTTATACGTACACGAGTAATACATAGATCTAGCAATTTATTTAAAGGCGTTTGCGAGATATTAATTTGTACATGTGAAATGATAGAAACGATTAATACGAAGCACTATATTTTATATTTGCATTCAATGGAACAGGTATAAGTGAATGTGTAGATATACGTCACGATATTTCTTCACTTCCTTCTTCTTTCTGTGTATTATGATATTCTCTTGTTTTCGCTTTATATTTTATTAAGAAAAGGGCTATAATCTGTCATAGGTGTAACAGTCACTCTGTACGTTTAGTTTTAGACTGAACGGTTTGCAGACGATAACGTGCATCGTTATGACAAGAGATAGGTGCGAACAGGAGTGCAGGATTACGTGTAAACTTTACCTTGAGTGTCTTCTTTTGCGGCTAACGATATAAAAAATCTCAATCAAGCACTTTGTACAGATTCTATACATAAACGCGTATGCATGCGTGGATGTATGTATGTATGTCTGTATGTATGTATATATGTATGCATGTATGTATGTATGTATATGTGTGAATATATAATAATTTAACGATAAAAGAAAAAAAACACCCTTTTTCCACACAACTTGAGTATTAATCGACTATGTATCGATACGACTATATATACATTACAGATATATATGCACATATATATGTATACATAGACACTCTCTTTTATATATTTTTGTGAAACTACACGAGTGTGTACATACGAACGTACATATGTGTACATACATCCATAGACGTATACACGTATGTATGTATGTATATATGTCTGTATGCATGTATATGTATATATATGTATGTATGTAAAGAAGCAAAAAAAAAACAAAGACGGATCAAATAAGGTATACATACATAAAAACAAAGGAAGGAAATACACAGATACACTTATACACAAATACTTCTTCCTTGCTCTTTCCCCCGCTCCGCCCCTCCCTTTTTTCTGTCACTAACCATGACTGAAACACGCACACGTAATGATACACATACGATACGTACGAGTGCATGTATATGGCAACGCAATCACAAAAAAAATCTGGTATGGATTCACAAACACAAAACATACACACGCGGATACGCGCGCATCCTTTCTTTCTGTCTCATATGCGCGCGCGTAACACACAGATAAGGGAAATACACACGAGAGAAAAGAAAAGCGATTATCACATCGATGAAAATGATGTACATACGTGGGAAGAAAGAAGAGTACGAAGCGGAATGAAAAAAAAAAGGGAAAGGAAACCAGGGGAAACGATTCGCGCGTGCGGAAGTATGACGAGTGCAAAAACAAAGGATGAAGGTATCGCGTGATCCGACCAAATACGATATACGCTGAAAATATATAAAAAAAAACATCAGGTTACCGTGCTCGATCGTTCAATGAAAAATCAGACTAACCATTAATCGATTAAAAAAGAGAAATATATGTGCAAATGGGACGAAGCGGTTCGATTATTATCGGGGACAAGAGAAAACACAAAGTAGCTGTGGTAGACGCTGCCGTGTATCGCGATTACGAGTCGCCGCCGCCACCGCCATTGCTACTGTTTGCAATATCCATATGCACTATTCACTGCCACTGCAGTTCGTGTTATATCGTTGTATATAACTTTCTATATATGGCTCGATTAAGGCGAGAAGGGCCGGTGAGGCGTGCGAATCGGATAGCTTGATCGATGTATAAATGATAATACTAAACAATGTGCAGCATCAGCCGCAATAAGTGTCATTCGTTGCTCCTGATTTCCAAATATCTTTTTTCACTATTTTTTTTCTATTACTTTAGTATACGTAGATCTGCGAGAAAACGCCGATCAATTTCTATATTTTATTAATGTGGAATTAATGCGTTAATTTTTATCGATTGCGAATGTAATGTTAAGGATTATAAGAGGGATGAGCACTGTTACTGTTACTGACACGCTTTCAGCTTTCTTCGTATGTTGATAGATCAAACGATAAGACTTATCCTAGTATATATATATATACCTGTTATTTGGTTTGTTCGATGTGAAAATTGAGTCAGTGAACGTTCAGTGGACGAAGCTTTTTTTATTTTGAATATCCACTGTTAAAGCAATAGAAGAGGACTTTTTATTTAAGAAATTAACGACACACGAATGCATTAATTCACAATTTTTACACACGTAAATCGTTATTTCATATTAATTATAAAAATATGAATGCTAGATATGTTTATTTTCTAATTTGTATACAAATTCATTTTATTCGCTATCGTGAAAGATGATACAGTTAAAGCAATTGAAACTATAGTTTTAACAAAATTTCAGAACAGTATTTGTAAAAAATCAAATGTCGGAGATTAAAAGAAGCTGAAAGTGAGTCAGAAGAGTAAATAGTTAGGAGAGCGAAAGAGAATCGCGTTTTTCATTTGAACAATTACAAAAATTCATTTGTACGTTATCGTTCTCCGCTGAATGGACTATCCTGTACTTTTTTTCTCTTTTTCTTTTTATCTTCGAGGAATCCTTTGATAACGAAAGGTCTGACTGGATATATAATTATAAACGAATCGCCTAATTTTTCATCAGCATATTGATGAAAATACGTGCGAAGGAAAGAACGAAAATCGAAAGATAGTTTAGTGTTACTTATTTGATTTTGTAAAATTCGATTCTTTGAGGAGCGTCAGTGTTTTAAGAAACGAGTTTAAGACACGCACTTTAGAAAAATAAACGAAACAAATTACAATTCGTAATCGAACGAATATTGTTTTGGGGAAAAATGTTTGTTCACAACAGTCAATTTTTCATACTAATTGTTTGAGGAAGTTAGCGGCTTGTAGAATCGCGTTAAATCAAGATGGAGGACTCTCGGTGACCCTGCCTCGCCTTGATGCGATTATATACGAAACAAAAGTTTGCGCGTTAGATTTTGTGGAAATCGTTCGTTAAGTGATTAAAAAAAAGAAAAAAAAATGAAATTTGTCGGAGCCTTGTGTAGAGTTTTAGATGATTGGTCGAGATTTGCGTCGCGTGGGTTTAGCCAGGCAGATGAATTTTACTTGACAAACGAGTGAACATCCTTTCGAATTTTGACTTTCCTTTCTTATTTCTTTTTCTTTTTATTTCTTTTTTATTAATTATAAAATGCGGCCGTTAATTTTAGTTTGACCCTTCACGTACGAAATGTATTAGAAAAATAGACGATTGTTATTTTAGATATTACTCGATTCACTCTTACAAGGTAGGAACTCGTGCCTGGCTGCTCGCGAGATACAAATTATTCATGCACTCTCTTTAATAATTAAATCATGCACCGATTCAATCGATATCATCACCCGTAATCGTATTTTCGTGCGTCGCACGGATACACGTGGCGCATTTGTGTGTATGTGAGACGTGTGTATCTAAACGAAGTATATATAATTAACGTTAAAAAAGAACCTAAAAAAATGTGAAAAAAAAACAGGAGGGAAAAAGAAGAGGAATAAAAACAAATCGAACAAAATACCAAAAATGATTCGAAATATATATATATGGGAATTATAAAATGTATAAAGAGAAGAAAAAAAGAAAATTAAGGCGCGCTGAGCGTACGCCACCTTCGATGCCTCATTGACCTCATCTAATGCTTTTTTATCTGTACATTTACAATTTGTGTACCAATGAGGAACGTTGTTTAATCATGTTGTTGATGTTATTGTTAAAGAATGAGATTCAATATTGTACATAACTATATATTCATTATAATTGATGATATAAATAATTATATACATAAAAGTAAGCTTTGGTGTTTCTTTATATCCACTGTGTTGTGACGTATGAAATTTACCTTATTATAATTAATATAAGAGAGAAAATATATATATACAAAACGTGTAGTGTACACTTTTTAATAACATATAAACATCGTATAAAAATACAGGAGGATTGAAGAGTAACATAATGGGAGGTAGATTTTGCACAGACAAATAATAAATAAATTTGAAGAAATAAATTTAGCTTATATGAAATTATGAATTTTTTAAAATTTATGTACCTATTGTTTTTAACTTTTTCTTATATAAATTACGCCCTGACTATTTTTTTATAACAGGTACACAATTAGCTGTGAATAGATACAAAAATCAAACACAAGTTGGTATTGTAGTATCGCGGAAATATTAGATATACGATTTCTTTGATACTATTTATTATTTGTAATTTATTTTACAATAAATTAGTTATACAGATATTAATGAGACAGAAAACGATGGTTGTTTAATATGGAACTAATTGTAACAATCTTACTCTAACTTGACCACTCACGCAACTGGACAGCGCCAACAACTCAACCTCTCAGCTACGCTAGTAACTCACGCAACTCCACAACGCTAACAACTCTACTCTCAACAACGCTAACACCTCTCGCAACTTGACAACGCTAACTCTAATTAACTCTGACCTCTCGACTCACTCTCACTTCTCAATTAACCGCTCAACGTTCCCGATCAACCGCTCAACGCTTCCCGATCAACAACTCTTTGAATTCAAATCGTCCCCGTCCATTAGCGCTATTTTTTCCTTTCTCTAATCCCATCCTGTTAACGTTCCGCAAGAATTAGGTGACTTTGGTCACATAGGCTTTCTTCTATATAAACTAATAACCGAAGGATAGACGACATTGTTTTGGTTAGTTTCTAACCAGGTTTTTTCCTCACGATACTACAGTATCAAGTTTTATTTATTTCAATGACGATAATTATTCTTACAATAAAAACAATTACAACCTTAGATCTCTGCATTGAATGTAAAACTAAGCTTTTATCTGATAATTTGGCTATCGATGATTAGTGCTGACTGTCTAATAACGTACTCATTAAATCTTGTTTATTAATATTAATTTTATTTTAAAAGATAAGAACTATGTAGCTATTACTGTTTATTAACACCTTATCCATACAATAATAGAATAATTTTTTTACGACGAACATCAGCAACTAAGTACCCATTTCAAAATTTAGAATGAACAAAATATGTGTAATCATAGCTATGTTTTAGTTACACGAAATGAAGTAAGTACTAGATAATCTTTGCTCATCCTGTACCAACAATAGTTCTTCTAATATTCCTCGTACTTCCATGAGGCAAATTAAAGCCGTGTCAATACAGAACTATAAAAACCACCTTGATTATTCCTATTTTTATTATTATTTAAGCTTCAAGGAACATCAATTGAATGATTCGTATTGATAATATCTTTTTCAAATAGGGAATGAATTCTATTAAACTGGTCAATACGCACATAATTCGTTTTCTAGTAAAATATCAAGTTCATATGAATGTTAAATTATAAAAATTCAGAAACCACCAAATCATTCCTACCGCATTATTTAAACTTCCAGAACAATGGAATCACTCGTATTAATAAAATTTTCCTGTAATCTTTTTAATTAAATAATTCTCTACTAAATTAAGCAAATGTTTATTCGAGTTAGATCAAAGTAAAACTGCGAAATGTTAAAAAAAAGCCACTGTGATTATGTCTACTGCATTATACGAATGAATTGCATGGAATTGGTCGATATTACCAATTTTCGGAGCTACCTTTCGCTGTGCTCGCCGCTTACTTTCCAAGTTAGCGACTAATGTTGGTGCGTTGTGTCTCTGATGCCTACAGTGAATAGAAGTTCTAATATCCGTTATGTCGATTCAGTCTGGTCAAATTTTGTTTCTTTAACCAGCTACGTGGTCGTACAATTCTAGCAAAGCGTCCATCATTCTGTCTCTGTATTGAGGTACATCTTCTACCTGCTTGCAAACCAAAGGCGTTCTGTCTACATATAGAATGTTCTCCAAAAGTTCTGGTTCGGCTGAGAAGTATCTGCTAGCGGCTCGAGGTTCTAATAACATGATTGGAATGTTTAAGACACCGTGTGTGATACACATGACTCGTAAATCTTCGATGGATGCGGAAAAATCGGTCCAAGGGAAGATGGTGGAAATGTCTAAGCCAGCTTCTTCTAGAGCTTTCGCCATTGACTCGTGGTAGATCTTGAATAATTCTTCGCTGTGTTTTTCGCGCAGTTCCCGTGTTGTTGTGAATTGAAGGAAACATAGGATATCGTGGGCTGGAGGATTGTATCTGCAACAATAATATTTAATATGCAATTTAATTTAAGAAGAGAGAAACAGGTATTTGAAAAAAGAGAAGAAAGAAATTGCTGTGTTAAGAGATTTAATTTTCGAACGAAGTGCGATATTTTAGTATAATAGTAAGATAATGAAGTTGTGTGTAAGAATTACAATTAATTTTAGATCAGTGCTTTTTACGCTTATTGGTATTGGTATTGGCTGTAAATATTTTTTTTTTTTACTTTAAACATGCACAAATATGATGAACCTTTCAAAGAACTTCACCCGAACGTTTTTATACATTTTGCAAGTGTGAGTTATGAATTGTGACACTTTCTTATTTATCCAAACTAGATATATTAATGTTTGTCATACTTTGATCTAGTTTTATTTGCGTTTCACTTTATATGAATCACTGTTGATCACATGAATCACTATATGAAGTTATGATAATCAATTTCATAATATGCATCGATATGCAGAGAAGATCAGAAATATTATATTTTTTTTGTTTACCTTGGACTTTGATAAATAAATTTATGAAAGTATGCTCTTTATTTTGTTAATTTTCTGTCTGAGTAATAAAATTTAGAACTTAAAAAGTGGAATTGTAATCAACACCCGAGAAATTCATATATGAAAATTAATTTATCAATCAGAAATAATATATACTGATACATTACAAATGATTAGAATAATATATCATTCATTGTTTTATACACAGTAGTTGCAAAAAGTATTTATAATTTATACACGATTACATTTATTATTACATCTGTATACTAATAAATTCTTAATAAAAATTTTGAATATAATTTAAGGAAAGAAAGATAGTTATTTAAGAAAAAAATTGATGCGTAAGATTTGATTCTTGTATGTAAAAATACTCTGCTTAAAGATACTAACTAACACTAACTTAAAAAGAAATTTCATCTACGAATGCCTTTTGCAACCATTGTATTAAATCCTTTCCTTTATTTTTTATAAAAATATATCTCTCGATTACCTTGCAAGTTGAAAGTCGATAAGACAGCACTCCGCAGGCTTCTCGTCGATGTCATATTTGAACAAGATGTTATTCGCCCAAAGATCTCCGTGGCATAGCACATTCTTGTGTTTCATCGATGGCAGTAATTTATTCGCATGATCAACGCACAAGTCAGTAACCTTTGTGCTAAACGTCTTCTTCTGATTCTCATCCAAGTTTGGTATCAAGTCTATCAAGGAAACGATGCCTTTTACAGCAGCGTCGAACATTGCTTTAGCTCTGCCATCCGTCAAAGGCCAAAGTGTCTCTTGCATGCAATGAGAGAACTCGTCGTGCAGACTCTTCTGGTACAATTCTTCGAAAATCAAAGACTTCGCGTGAAATCTTGCCAGAGTTTTCATCAAAGTTTTGCAGTGTTCGAAATCAAACGGTTTATATTTATCGGGCATTTCGTAGCCATTGTGGGCCATATCTTCTAGAACAATTACGTCATCTTCTAAACCAAGGAAGCACTCTGGAATATATCTTTTATCCAGACCATCTAACACCTCCGGGAAAACTGTCGTATAAAGAGCAACTTCCTTCTTGAATGTACCATATTGTTGGATAAAATCGTACTGCGGACTTGTTATTGGCGGCGGTAGTTTCGTGAAGAAATTGATATTCTTTGTTTCTAGTGGCGATTGCGGCGAGGCGACGGTAGCTTTTAAAGTAAAGTATTGGCCCATGAAACCGTTTACCTCGTCTATAGGGACCACCTCGTAAGTAATCAGCGAGAAATCCTCCATCGATTCCTTGTGAAGTTTTTTACGAATTATCTCGAAACATTCTTCGTCTTTGAGAATCTTCTGCGTGCTTGGATTACGCATTTCTTCTTCAACTTCTCCGAAGAGTATTTGTAATTTTATTGAACGTGGAGTTCTGATATTTTCGTTGTTTGACTTTTCCAAAAATTCTTAATTTATTCTTAAAAAGCTTCTCTGAAATTCGAAGACTAAGTAGATCTTTTCTAAATCTGTAGATTTATTGAAAGTAGCTTCTTGATATCTTTGTCGATCGATTTCTTCAAAATTCTTCCTCGATATCTCCGATTCTTTTATTCTCGATGTATTTCTTGATTTATCCCAGTTCTTCCAATATTCTTAAGCTTCTCTGAAACTACCTCTAAGCTCGTCGAACGTAGAGCTCTTGGATATCTTCGTTTCTCAGCAGCTCCGAAGATACGGAAGTTACCTCCTACTTCTTCCTTTTATACCTACCCGACGAATGGCTTGGTTTTACAATTGTTTACGGTAAAATGTCCGCGAATATAATTAACGTCTGCGACGTTAGATACGGCGCTGATATATGAGCAGAAAATGGAATGTAGCTTACGAGGAAGAAAATCAAAGAGTACGAAGTTCTCTGACGATGGTTCGTGCTCTGGAGGATGTCTGCTTGGTATGTAATTCCGTTCAAGATCAAAATACCTTTATATATTGCCGAAGAATCGCGTCACGTGTACGTTACGTACGATAAATAATAGCGCGTACTCGTGTCGCGCTATTTTCTCCTTTATTGGCTCTGATTGAGGCTAATATTAGACACGTTACAACAAGACATGTCCTGCATAAACGCGTGTAAATGGATCTGATGGCTCCTTATTGACACTATTCGTGTAGATCGATACGGGACGACGGCGCGTACAAGGAGAGGGAACAGTTTGATAATGTTGAAACGATGAGACAGTGCACTCGGTTTTCGTTCTGATTATTAAATAGATATATAGCTGAGCGTGGTCACGTGTTTCGACAACATCAGCAGACAGTCACGTTTCGCACGTGACGATCATCTAGTCAAGTACCTCGCTGCTCTCTACTCTTTGAATTGCTCTTCTGTACAGAACCCAAAGATTTTCCTTCGAACAAACGGTCAATGAATTTTTAATAGATTGCTGAATGAGGATACAAAGATCGGGTTATATCCGTTTGGTAATTTGATCTAAATTGAGCATGTATGTTTATTTTTAAACGGAGCAGGTGGTTCATTTTTAAATATGATATTATATGGAATTATTGTATAATAATAAAGGATAATATTTCTTTAAGCAAATATTTTAGAAAATGATATTTATTATCCAAAAGAAATAGACAGCGTGTCGTCCTGTTTGTACATTAATTATTGAATTAATGCAAATATGAAATATTGCATAATATAACGAATACAATGATCTTATATGATACAATAATTTTATTTAATATTATGTTTTTTAATAGTACTTGTATTTAATTATATTCATTTGAAATTTCGTTTCAATCTGCATAGTCTGGTGTTTCAGCCTACTGATGTATAATTTATTTTAGGATATTTGCACAGTAGCATACGCTCTTCGCTTAGAGCCAATTCTATTTTGCGACTTCTTTGGTATAAAAAAAATACAGAGTCTCTTTCAGTGATATTTCGCACTTATGTTTTTGTAATATTTATACGTACTTTGAAACACAAATAATAAAAGTTATAGTTAGGGTAAAGTGTTGATTAAAAAGAGATTTTCGTGATTGTAGCCATTCTGCTTGCTTTACTTTGCAAATATAGCGATTCGATAAAGCTTAGCTGTTTAAATTCATTGAATTTTCAAGTGCCTTTCAGTCGGTTAGTTGAAAACATCAGTAAATTGTCAAACGCCTGATGCAGTTCTTTCGAGTTCTATTCGCTTAGTAATATAAATTTTTATGTGCATTCGTTAAAAAGATAAGTTATAATATTCGTCCGCTGATTTCTTAGAACAATTTGGTTTTGAAAATATAATTTTCTATTTAATTTATATTAAACTCGTATTTTATTTACTTAGTACAATAAGATTGGACGGTTTTTTTATTAATTTGCCTTAATTCACATAAACTCGAACGCAGACATAGATTTAAGTAAAATCAAATTAAAATCATTTACTCAATCACGATAACTGTTATTACAATTAATTTTTATATTGATTTATATATATATAGCTTAATAAAATGTCAATTTTATAAAGACATATCGTTTCTAAAATTTATCTTAAATTTTGCTCTGAATCTTTTTTAAATTTGTGTTTTCATATTAACACGTGGGTCTTTATGCTTCATATTAACACGTGGAAGTGCCAGCTGGCGTACAGGGCACTTTATAAAATATAAAACGTTTATTCTTCAACTCGTACACACAAGTGCTATATCATTACGTCGAATCACTGAATGACTTATGCTGAAAATAAATACGAGAAAATAACAAATAATAAGTACAAATCTGTAGTTCGAATAGCGTGAGTAGTCACCTTAAATATATAACTGATAATAAAGTTGGTCTCATTAAATGTTTAATTTGTATCTTTTAATTTGTATCAGGCTTTATCAAAACAATTTTTTTTATTTGGGAAGAATAAAAATTATGAAAACTTTCTTCGTTTATGAGCTAAAGCGGAGATTGGATTTTTATGGATTGAGGATTGGAACAATTACGATGTTAATGAAGTTTCCAGTCGTCAAATAACAAAGATTGATGTATCTCAATATTGTTAATACTGACACATACGAATCTGTAAACTCGATACGAACGAATACGTGGGAAGTTTTCATCTCTGGAATTTCCTAAACTCAATTCACGATCAATCCGGAAAAAAAAATAAACGCAACGAATGAGTATGAATGAAAGAACAAGGTTATGCTTTGAGATGCTTGGCATTTAAAATCAACAAGCGGCCACAACTTCAGCTCATAAACGAAGAAAGTGTTCATTATTTTTGTTCTTTCTAAATAAAAAAAAAAAATTCCAAAATGTTTCGAATTATTAGCTGATAATTAAGTAATAGATCAAAGAATATATTAATAATTATCATCGATTTTACAACGAAGGAAATATTTGGAGATAATCGAAATAAATTTTATTTGAAATAAAAATCGTCGCTTATTTTATTGGGAATCCATTAACTGCGATATATATTTATTTAAATATTATATTTATTAAAAGTAGATAATCATTTCTTAAAATCTTTTTAATAGATACTTTTAGTTACTGCGTCTCAACTTACACATGATAGTATCTCTCTGGGGCTAGCCATCCACATGTTATTTAGCAATTAAGTTTGAAAAATTTACCAAATGTCCAGCTGGACAAATTGTAAAGTACAAATTAAATAATGATAAAAAAAACTTACACATATATTCGATTTTAGAAGAAACCTTGAATTTCGCCATGAGTTTCATCTAACTCATACTCGGGTAATAGGTTTGCGCAGTTTTAATACGCTGTTACGTTAGCGAATTAGCCTTTTAACAGACGTAACGAGTGATGTAAGTTTTTGTTCAGAGTCAGGGACGATTTAGTCGAGTTTTCCGAAGCTGCGCCGCCTATTGCCAACGAATATTACTACTGAGAAAACTGACCCACAATTCCTGTTCATTGAAATATCACCCAAGTGATTTCTTAAGATAAATGCCAGCAATTTTCCGCTTGACATTGCTAGTTGGTCTTAGTTGAATCTAGTGGTAGTCTTTATTCCATTAATCATCGAAACGAGTGTCTATTAATCCGACCTTTTCAAGTCTTACGAAATCACAATTGCTTTACACTAACTTCGTTAGTTAATTATATTTATTTTCCTCAGTCAGTTACCGATCAATTTCATGTTAATGACCTATACGATAGTATGTAGAAGCAATCTATAAGAAGGAAATAGGTGGAAAACTTTCAACTTTTAAACATCTTCGAGTAATTCGAAAATATTAGGTTCCATAAAATTACACCGAATTCGCGATTTGTGCAAGTGGTTGGTATCATATAAATTATAATATTTCAAGTAATATCAATATGATTCAACTACTTTGTAAATAGTGAATTAGATATTTGTACATATTGTTTATGGAACATAATAACGAAGACTGTTTAATAATTTAAATTAGAAAATACATTGAAAATATATTATCCATAATTGATATAGATGAATTTAAATGTACAATTTTTTTCAACATGCCGCGAATACGTTGATTTCAAAAGTTACAGTTTATTAATTTATAATAGTTTATTAGTAATATCATATTAGTAATAACTTATTGAAGATATAATAGACTTATAAGATCAGCGTATTTCGTACTAATATTAACGTGAAACATGCAAATGAGTAACTTGGTTTGAACGAATTGTACTGTTACGTATCATAGTTACGTCTCATAAATCTTTGTCTCGTGATAACAATGCTTAGAATGTGGAGGGAGAATAGAACAGACATAAAGTGGCGAGCGTATAAATAGGCAAGAAGTTACTCGCATTTACTACTTTACGTTATTATGTAATATTTCATATTTGAAATGTTTCTTTTTTACTTCTATTCTTTTTTTTTTTTTTTGTAATAGGATTTACAAATTTTGAGGCTTTATAAATATAAGACGGCCTTTAAAGTTTTATTTCAAGTAATAATTACAAACTAAATTAAATTCAATGTAGAGAAGTCAATGTCAAGAAATTTTCTTGTTCGTATGCTTGTCACTGTATAATTTTTCGAATATTCGTATTTGAAATATCGATGGCGCGAAAAGATAAAAGCAATCACTGGTGCCCATATTACGTCCTACTTTTCTTTCTTTTTTTACGTGGGGAAATCCTTATGGACACCCCACCGCTCTTTTAGGAAGCGGCGGGGTAGTGTCGGACTCTTACCGACTAAAACCCTACGGTGGCCTAACGCTTAACAGGAGTGCCTCGGGACCACTTTCAAAATGTTCTACTAAAAAATAGGAAATGAAACGGTTGGTAACTGGAAAAACAAGCATGCGACTTACCGTTTGTAGATAACACCATGTGATAAATTAGCGACGAGGTATAGAATAAATGCGATATTCATTCCTTTTTCGTGTCCACGTTTTGAGGGTTACCTTGTCCTCTATACGGCGGTAAGGAACATTCTGGTTTTCTACTACGTCGGTATTTCAGAATCTGAAACGCAAGGTTCCGATTAATGTGACATCAAGACAAGTCTATTCCTATTCTACGGAATCGATAACGTCGCATGTGATATGAGATCATGAGGTACGAAAAAGAACCGCGTGTTTAATCTATGATGATTTTTTATCGATAGTTAAAATTTGTTGATTTTATTCAGAAATAATAGCTGAGTTCACTAAACATCGGTGCAAACATGGGTACAATAACCTAATCACACTTCTAAAATTCACCAAAAATGTAATATCATCAAAATGTAGACACGATAAAATTAGGCTGTAATGTAATAGTGTTTTGCAATAAATATGGCAACCAGACATAAAGCTCCAAAGTACCGAAAAACAAGAAAACGAAGACCATCATACGTCGATCCGGTTTTAGAAGAGGAAAGAGCCAAAAGAGTCGCAAAGATACAAGCGAAGAGACAAACAACAATAGACAAAGTTAAACTTTCGTTGGAGAGAAGAAGAAATAATAAAATAGCCATACAAAATGCACGTACTGATAAAAGGGAAAGGGAGGAACAGAAAGCGATTAGAGATGCCCACAAAACAGGAAGTGAAAAGATTATGTTACAGGTTTTGAGCATATTATTATATTATTATTATTTAGACTATTATTTAGACGAATCATTGCATTATAGTGTAAAGCTTTATTTCATCGAAATTTATATCACTTTTAATGTCGTATTGTAATATTGTATCGTAATGCTGATAATTAAAAAGTATTATTTTTTTATCAAGATATTTTTACATTAAGAGGATTACCTTAGGTTTGGGTAATATACATAAGATATAATTCAAAATAACGAATATAAATATGAATATAATCAAACGAGGATTGAATAAAAAATTCGACGTGTCTATAAGATTTTATAATTATTATTATCCCAACTTTTTAACAAACTTTCATATATATTTATCTTCTTGCTATGAAATATTCCGTCAAATATGCCGTAATGAATTTTGAATTTTCTCACAGAAAATATCCTAGTTTCCGCAGCGCTCATTTATTATATTTATACATTAAAATAGACGAAAATACCTTCGATGTACGCAGTTAGCAATGGAAAAATGTATTATCTACAGAAAGTATAAATCGATAGACGCTGTAATATTATTACACTGAATAGAAATTCATGAAATCGGCTTGCGTATAAAATTTTAACGATAATTATAATACTGCGAAGAAGAGTTACATAGGTTGCTTATGTTTGTCTCGTTACAGATTCGTGATGACTTAAGCCAAATCGCTGAGACTGGTATAAGGTGTGTATACACGTCCATGATAATACCAGAGAAAATAAAATACGACGGCCGATCAATTTTGTCGATCAAAGGCGTTAGATATAGATTGAAAAATAATTTACATATGGTTGGTTGGGGAAAAGAAGCAGTGACGATGAGTGCGGCGTTCGAACGAGTCGTAGGCAAACACTTGAAGAAAGGTTGGATGGTGGTGCCACGAAAATCAATTTTCATGATGTGGAGCTATCCGGAAGCGTTCCCTCCCTTAGATAGTCGTATTTCGTACGTTGAAGCTGGAACTGATGGGCAACCAGACGAAAAGTCCGTGATAGAAACTAGAAGAATTCTAAATTATTGTAAGAAATTGAAGAAAAAAGATTTGCTGATTGTCATGCTCTCGCAAGGGATCGACGATCTTCTTTGTCTGCCGCGAGAAACTATCACGTTGAGGGACAAGCTCAGGGTATTGAACAGATTGAAAGCTGCAGACGCTACTCCGGAAGAGATAAATACCGTGAGAAACAAGCTTTCTGCGATTAGAGGCAAGAAAAATAAGGAAACTTATCTATTGTTTATGACAGCGAAGATCTACGCAAATTCATATTTCTATGATCATAGTTACATAAAAGTTAATATTCATTTTGATATCAATTGTAGAATTAAATGTATATTGATTAGTGTCAATTCTAGAATAAAATATATGTGCAGTAGACAATAGCATGTAAGTTCCAAGATTTTAGACATCTAACTGTTAAATATCTTCCTATCTAAGAAGCTCTGAAAGAAGAACGAAATGTGCTCAATGTATATCTAAACTATCTTCTCATTCTTTAATCAAACGCAGAAAGATTTAATAAAAATATTCTTGAAACATCATACACAATTTATAAAGATAATTCCAATACATATATAAATATGTATACGCAAAAATAATTACAATAATTTTAGGAGGCGACTTAGCCCGGATGGCCTACCCAGCGAGAGTTATAACTCTAATCACGTCAGACGTTTCCGCCGAGCCGATGTCCCAACTATCAGGTGGACCATGCGTGTATGATCCAAAAGGCGAGAAAGCTCTCGCCGTGCTAGAAAAATACAAACTTTTGGATAGAATATCCTTAAGCGTGCGAGACTTGATAGAAGAAACAGTTCCATGGGTGATGGCCGCTGATAAGCAATTGGACGCGGATAAACATTACAAGTTTGTTCATAGATACGTGATAGCCTGTAACGCAGACGCCATGGAGTGTATGGCTACAGAAGCGTTCAAGAAAGGCTTGTTTCCAGTGAAACTGAATTCAACCTGTTTAGGGGATATCCAAGAATTCGCTCGTGAATACGTTAAAATGACATCGTTGATGATTTTGGCTGTTGAAGGAAAAATTAATAAATTGGAGATGTTCCTAGAAATGAGAGACAGTCCTATTTGTCCTCTAACCGATGAAAAGGTGCAGGAAATATTCCCTGCGAAAGATAAATGGGGTTTGGGAATGTGCCTTCTGTTAGGAGGGCGACCAACTGTTAATCTTTGCTCCAAACCTGGACAAGGTGGACCAAATCAGGAGTTAGCGCTATATTTCTCGTTGTATTGGTATTTGCGTACGCAGCAATATCCAATTTTAAGAGAGTACACTGTTTGGTTCTTGGGTGGCAGCTCCTACGGGAAAGATGGTAACAGTGAAGCAGTTGGCGCGTTTGGATATAACAGCTTGGGCACCGATGTTTATCCAGAATTTGAGAAAGCACAGAGTATGTATCAAAGCGCGCACACGAAGTGGTGGAAACTTAAGGAGGAGAGACGCTTCGAAAGTAAAATAGCGGTAAATTTGTTGTTTTATATATCACATAGTTTAAAGTTCGAGATTTATGTCGATATTCGACATGGGGGATTTTAAAATATATAATTTAAATATTTTAGGTATCAGTGGATTTATATCACAAGAACAATGTAGTCAATTTTTAATTAATTTAATATTTCAAAACAACGAAGTTTTAATATCATACACTCGTACTATCGTTAATATTCGTTAATAAGCACTTGGTCTTGTTTTTTAAATTTACTATTTAATTAAGTATTAAGCATTTACGTTGATCTACAACCTCTTTTGATTCAGAAGAAAGAATACAGTATTAAAACTTAGATTACTTATTTCGTGTACGTTCTGTATAAGCTAAGAGCTAAGTACAGAATCTTCGGTTGAATATGATTTGAGATCGATTTCAATTCCATGTATTAAGAAGAGTTTATATTTTCTTGTTTATAGCATAATCTTGAAGAAAATGCTTAATAATTTGGAAGTTTTAAAACATTTTCTACATATGACAAATTAATTTCCACTATTTCTTTACAGGAAGCGCGAAAAGAAATGCTGGAACTGGAAGGTGTAAGGAACAAATATGCCGCAATTCTACCTGGTCGTGTTTTAGCTGAAAACAATACGAATTTATTCTTCTTAAGTATTAACGGTGAAGACGAATTATTAGAATTAAAAACTGGAAATTATTATACATTCACAAACGTTGGAGATCTTCATATCATACGAATCGCTCGCTTCCAATGTATTTGCGACGGCGTTTGTCATGGACATCAAGAAAAGGTGTGCGCTGATATGGAATGCCCAGTTTATCAATCGTTGTCAGCCGAGGCGCATTCGAAGTTTCAATATTGTTGTCGTCTTGATCAACGAAAACAAGATTCCTGACTTTTCATATCTGCAGAAAGTTCATTATGGCTTTATATTTATTGTAAGCATAGATTGCTTAACTACTTAAAAAAATATATATTTAACAGTATTTACATTTATATTCATTACAATGTACATAATATTTTTTGTAATGAAATGTTGGTTGAACAGTCTGGGCACGCTACTTGTAAGTTAATGGTCGTGGAATTAATCATGGAATTAGTATCGAGAAACACAGAACCAAGGAATCCTCGAAACAATTCAGTCGATTGGAAACGATATTGTCAAGTAAAATGTTTCGAAAAATTTTCTACAATGAATCGAATATGACTGATTAAAAGTAATGTGAAAAATAGTGAAGTTATTATGGAAGAATAAACGTACAATATTTTACAATGTTCTGAACCATTATCACTAATCACTATATATATCAGAAACGATATTCTGTTGTATCTACGTAATTGACTTTAGAAAAAAAATTATATTTTATAGAATAAAAATAGTAAAAATTGGTACAGTTTAAAAAATTATTTTAATGGTAGTGGTCAGTTTTTAATATTCAGTTAGTGTTACTACAAAAATGACTAGCGCTAGGATGTTATGCTTATCGCGACACAGATGAAATAACGCTGCTCTCTTCTCTCGTGTATAAATGTATACATAAAACTAATATCTTTTTTCAATAGTCTATCCTATGTTTTATTCATAGTAAAATACATTTCAATGGAATGAAGTTTTATTATAACGAATTCGAAAGCATATTTCTTCTTTTTGGCTCTCACACACTTTTATATTTCAATAGGCTCAAAATGCTGTTCATACATCAGAATATCTGCGCTATATAACATATTATAGAGAATATCAACGTAAACTTTCCTTTCCATGGAGTCTATAATTTTGTGTTAATTTGTTCGCTAAAATAACCGTATGGAAAAAATTTTCCTATCATATGGAAATTTTCGAAACTTGAATTAAGCCGTAAGAGAGGAAATCCCAGTTATAAAGTTGTTGGTACGGCCAAAGCGAAATGATTTCTATTGAGCGGCTGGTTTTTCGAACTGGAATGAATCGAAGGAAAGTCCCAAGAAGCTCATTTCGTCCCGCTTTGACATAATAGAGATCTTCGAGGCCAGCGTGTCCCATGGGTTCGGTACCAATCCCGTTTAACAAAGCCCCAGGAATGAACTCGACTAGCTCAACGACGCCTACACAGTGTGGTAATTTTCAACACGATCTTTTTAACGTTTCTTTTTGCTTAAATTAGAAATATATCATATTCAAGATATTTACTTTTCAACGAACATTTATACACGGTTAAAAGTACAAAATCAATTGTAATAAAATTTATAGCTTTTTATAGTCAGAATTGAAGACATTTGGAATAACAATTCGACAAAGATGGATATGTAAGATAAATATCGGAACTACTACTACTATTATTAGTGGAAATAACTATAAGACTAATATTTCACAGAACATTCGATAGTTATTTTGAGTATCAAATGTTGAGTATCAGATTTGCTATTAACCTCAGGGCAGTTCTTGAGGAAGTACTCAAATTGCAAATTACATTTTACCACAGTGTAAAGCCTAATTAATCGATCCGACAGTGTATTTTGGTATAAATTGATCGTTGTTATATCTAGATTTAATAGTCTTTCTTAATAATATAGGAAAATGTTGGAGCGGAATCTGTGTTTTAATTTTTATAAGGCGGAAAAGTAATTACCAAAGGAGTTGTTAATGCAGATTTAAGTGCAAAATACTTAACAGAAAATCCAATAGGTTTCACTAGTTCTATAATACCTACTGATGATAACTCGAAGGACTTTATAACTCTTAGGCAATATTAGGAAATATGAAGTTAAAGAGAATTGATTGCGAAGAAAAAGTGGTAATATCTGTAAAAGGATCGACTAGATGAGTTACCAGCTTAAAGTCATGTTAGTAGGATAGTGTGAGAGACTGTCAATTCAAGTAGCTGTACAAGCATATAACTTGTAACCGATCATATAATCCTTTTACCGGACAAATGTGTGATGTAGCGTAGCGATATGATGTTTACAAAATTGTTTATGATTGTCTACAAGATATAGGGTGTAATCGATCAATCATAGCAATCACTATAGTAGGAAATAATTGCTATAGTGGGAAATTTCTAATAGGGTCCCTGGTCAGTGAAATCATTTTGGAATGAATCGGAGCAACAATTTTTAGATCTCTATATTTGTCTACGTAACCATGAGTTATAAATCTTGTAAAAGAATACATTTTTCGATGAAATTGTTTACTGTAATACAAATGAAAAAAATTTAGTATTGAAAAAGACGTTTGTTGTACAATATAATTTTTCTCAAATGTTAATTGTACGAGAACAGATTTAAAATAAAATCTGGTTCGGTATATATGTATATAAAAATAGATGTTAAAGGGCCGAAAGTGTAAGTAAATACTGTAGATTTTGGAGAGCATGAAAGTACACGAAATCTACATAATTTGAGAGAGCAATTTACAGAATTCGCAGTATTCACTAACGATCTGATAGTTTCGTGTTTGGAAACAACTACATTACTCTACATATTTGTCTAAATTGCGCTGCTTTCTCTATGTACATTTGAAAAGCATGAAGTTGTCGATTTATTTCAGATTTCATGTCTTTTTAAACGTCAAGGGGGTATGAACGAAGATATCTGAAAATTATATTATGACATGATAATATAATTGAACTGAAAATTATATCACGACAGCACGTTAATACTTTAATTTCATTCTAAAAAAAATTAAATCTTTTTCAAATATTCATACACATTTTTATTTCGAATGATGATATTTATTACATTATCATTAGAGTATGACGAATGATTATGCAACTTCATACTTTTACGAACACGACAAAAGAAATGAAACCTGTGCAGAAATTTGTAATATTTATTAAATATCATATCAACTATCGTACTTTAGATATTTTATATATTTTCGTGAATTTTGTACATTGTGTACATTCTTACACCTTTGAACTTTCCATAAATGCATAAACATCCTCGGTTTAATCATTGTACGGTACAGTCTGTATAACGTACGAAGAGCGCGTGAGAACACTTTTTTTATATGGAAGAAGTTTTAAAATCCAATAGGTTATCGGTTAGTAACTAAAATCTTACCAAAATTGTCTCATTATTACGTTTTCGAGGTAAACATGTACTTTCCCAATCCCTTGAAAATTTAAAGAATCATATTAAAATATTCTCGTCTTAATAATTATATATTTGTTTTCCATAAAATTTCCTCAATTTATCGAATAATCTCAAAAAACTTGCATCTTCAAATCCAGCAAGTTTTCTTAATCGTATCGTATTAGAACCCTTCCGTCTAATAACACAATGAGATTTATTAATCTAAAGATTTATTAATCTTGTCGTATGCAATGACACAACCAATTAAAAATACAATTTTAGTAACAGTGGAATTGATTATCGAACTTTAAAATCGCTTTCACGTTTTTCCCTATGGACTTTAGTGAAATATTCTGCTGCTTTATTTCTTTTATCTAATCTTAAAGAATAGAGTCATAATTAATGTGTGCATGCACCGGGGGTAAAGTTTATTTCCGGATGTGGAATCTTGAAAGAATAAGCGTAGCTTGAGATATAGCGTGGGTTGAATGGTCCTAAAATGGGCAGGAAGGAAGCTTGGTTATATATAAGATAATGGTTGCGTTCAAGGTCTTAGGAGGGCGAGGGCTTGCTCAGCGACACCCATGGGACAAATATATTATTACTAAAGGGTAGGAAATTTAGGAGCCGCGGAACCTCGATGAAGTGCAAGAGACCAAAGTGAACAGAAAGATACGTGAGAGGGATGGACGCACACAACTGGTAAACGGACTTGGTATCAGACAGAGAGAAATACAATCGAGGGGTTTGCGTTACCAGAGCATAGTAGCCACATTCCTCCTTAGAGACTAGGCGTTCGCGGTTTGCCGTTAATGCGTTCGTTCTCAGGAAATCGATATAAACGTTAAAACAACTGCGCAGGGCTATGCCATTCTTTATGACATGCAGTACTGTAAGCCGTTCTTCTTTCTTAAATCTGTAATCTCAGCTTTCAACACTAGGTTTACGGGATCCGTCAATTTGACGGATTTCAAACTTCAATGAAATACCCCAAAAACCATAGCATTAATTTTAACCATTTTGCATCGTAAATTAATCATTTCATCCAAAGAATTTATACACGCAATTATTTTTTCCTAGGCTTTTTAATTTGTGAAATCTGTATGTAGTATACCTATCTCTACGAAACCCGTCAAATTATCGGGCTAACTAATTTCATAAACAATCTATTTTTCAAAAACAGTGTGCAAAAGTTTCAGTTATTGTAGACATTTCCTATCATTGTCTCCGCTTATTGTAAGTATTTACGATAGGGTAATTGAATTTGGACACAATATTTTCTTATTTTGACCAATCCCCCTTTTCTAGCAATAATGAGTTAATGCAAGAGATATAATGAGATATTGAACAATTGTCAACATCAATGAAAATTGTTTTGAGGATACCTCCGAAAAAGGTCAGTATGAATTAGGCCAAAGTGAAGCTGACAGCGAAAGTTCTGAATACATTGAAAGTGGAGAGATAGAAGGATCTTCGGATAGTGAAGAGAAAAACTTCTTGAAAATGTGTCGTAACAAGAAAAGGATGTGTACTCTTTTTAGTTCTGACTCTGAGAATAAAAGGACAAGCATTCCAAGCACATCCCAAAATGTGATGGGTAAAATTGAAATTGCAATTGACGGGACACAGTGGATAAAACTGAAAGTAGGCGGATTTAGGGATAGGACGCCCGTTCGTATGATATTCAAGGATATCGTAGGGCCTACTGGCTATGCTAAGAGAAATATTATGTCGGGTTGTGTAACTAGTGCTTTCGAATTGATAATTGACAGATACATAATGGAACACATAAAAGATTGCGCTGAAACCGAGCCGCATCGAGTTTTGGAAAAAGCCTGGTCAATCACATTTATTGAGTTACGTAGTTTTCTAGGAATTCTATATGCTCGGGACGTATATGAAGCGAGATCATTGAAAGCTTCCGAAAGATTACAAACAGATAAATTTGCGCTGATATCCGAAATATGGAACAGATTTATAAGTAATAGCCAGGCTTGTTACAAGCCATATGAAAATAGCTCAATAGATGAACAATTATTTCCAACGAAAGCCCGATGCAGGTTTACGCAATATATACCGAGTAAGCCTTATAAATTTGGCATTAAGTTTTGGTTAGCAGTTGACGTCCAAACAAAATATATTTTGAATGGTTTTCCTTATATGGGGAAAGATGAAACTCGATGCTCAAGGAAAAAAAGGACAAGACAACTTTGTTTTCCTTACATGTATATAAATTAGAAAACTGCACGCTTACTGTGTATAAAAGTAAATCTAACGTAAAAATCCTTCTTCTAAGCACTAAACATACAAGTGTACAAGTAGAAGACAATTATAAACATGTTCCAGAAGGCACTGCTTTTTATAATAAAACAAAGTGTGGTGTGGACGTCGTTGACCAGATGGCACGCAAATATAGTGTGAAAGCAGGGAGTTTCCGATGGCTCAAGTTTTTTTCAATATTTTAGATTTGGCAGCGATAAACGCGTGGATATTATGTAAAGAGTGCACCGGATCGAAAATATTCAGAAAGGAGTTCATATTTTGTTTAGCCGAGGAATTAGCTAGAGAACACAAGGAGAACATTTGCCAAAGATCAGATGCTTCATTTCTGTCACCTTCATTGTCAGAAGTGCGAAAAAGTTGCCAAGTGGGCTACTGCAAAAAAAAAAAATAGAAGCAATAATTGTTGTATATATTGCAAAAAAAGATAAAGATTTCAATAAATATAATTACCCTATACCGTTAATATTATTATTATCATTTCCGTGATAATTAAAAAAAAGACTTTTTACTTATGAATAATTTATTTAAACGTCAAGTCCAATATTGTTCAATTCAGACTTAATTTGAAGAAATCGATTTTTTATAGAAAATGCGTATTTCCGTTTACCCGTCAATTTGACGGGTGCTCGTAGAGATAGGTATATAAGAAACGTCCGTAAATCTAGTGTTAAGTTCGAGTATATTTTCACGCGTATTTTAATTCTATCATGTCTATCACGTCAGCTTTGACCGAACAGTGTTTCTCTATCGTTAGAAAACTTAAGCTTGAGGAACATATCGCTTGAGGAAAGAGTCATTATTGATATATGTGATTTCTCGCTATTCAGTTCGCTGTTAAATTTTAAGCTAAATAGTTTCTTAAGTCGTCGTAAACCTCTTGTTCTATTAAAATAAAGCTGAGATTGAGTCCTATAGATATAACATATATATGTTACTATATATATATGTAACTATACATGCTACAATTCGACGACCACAGCAGGATTAAACAGTTGAAATACGAATAAGTTTTTACAAATGTTTGAATTTTATTAATCGAGTGCATGATTAGTATGGAACTTTTAAAAACTGTCAAATAAAAACGATTAGAGGCATATATCTCCACATATTGCAATCAAAAGGAACCATTTTGAAACCATTCACGAATTGCCTGTCGAGCACACACTTCCTCTAGGGATAGTAGAATGAAGAAATGCTTGAAACGATAAAAAAGCTTTCGGTGCGCCGCTCGAATAGATGTACGCGTAGCGCGAAAATCGCTCGTTTTTTTCCTGCGACTTTATATTATAGATGGAGGATGATATATTGACTCAACCGAAACTGTTTCGTGTATTACTGATCTAAGGCGGATCGAGATCAAATACACTGTATTATACCACTTTACATTATACAGTGTGAAATGTTAGATTTTCGTTGTATTCGAGAGTATTCGAATGTAGGTTTTCTCATTTCCTTTTGGTACGTGTCAAATTATGGTTTGTGGAAATATTGGGGCACTTGTCTGTATGATATGCGTTATATAAAATATTTTATAATTTGATTATTTCCACGCACATGTTATTTTATTGGTACAATTTGAAAGTAATTTCGAAGCAATTGGAAAATGTATATGGAAATTATAAGATATTTATTGGAAACATATATTTAGTAAAAAATTAGTATACACTGTAAATCACTGCCATCTTAAGTATATTATAAGTGTTAAATATGAATATTGAATATTGAGGTTTATTAGTATAATGGATAATTGATTGTTTAAATACTTTTATGATTTCTGCAACATATATACTTGTATTAAATATATCTTGCAATTTCTATATATTTTTACATTGGTTCCAAACTTTGTCGATACAATCATGAAAGTCGAAACTTGTAACAGCGTTAATGAAATTTCAAAAAATATGTATATCACATATAATATATTTGAAGTGTTTTAATACTTTCATGAGCTTGTGCATATGTATATATCATAAATCTATAGTTTTGAGGATTGAATTAATTGGAATGATCAAAGAGTTGAGCCTAGAAGAAATTTTGTATCGTAGCTCAATTTCATTTAAAAAATAACGGAATTTATATTTTTCATGTTCTTTGAGTTTTCTATGGATAAAGTGTGAAATCATTTTATAATACAGGTGAGTTAAAACTTTTGTACATCGCGTTGCACTGTATGCCTGCTCTGAATCTTCGGCTTAACAATTGCTCTGTTTGCCTGTTTCATATTGAACATAAAACACGTTATGTTTATACTTTTCTATGGCGGAGAATCTTTTATTCTTATCATATGTGTCATATCAAAATTAATATTGAAATATAAATATTCGTACGTATAAATCCCTAAGAAATATATTTCTATATATAATGAATCAAAATATAACTTTTGAATTATGAAATTTACAATGTACGTCAAGTAATTTATCTCCTCTCGCAATAATGGGTTTGGATATATTGGAAGTTGTAGAAAGTCATCAAGGAACTCCATTGAAAAATAAATAAAAGTTTATATATAAGTGCTCCGCAATTCACTGTTGTAATATATTGGAAGTATTGATCTCATGGTATACGGCGTCTCGCTTATTCCCTAAGGTCACATTTCGAAATGCGTTTCATCAGCTTCGCCATTTTATGATTTACTGCCTCGTTCTCTCGAAAACTACTTGTACCAGAATAAAAGAAAATACGCACGCGTGTTAACAGATAATAGTTGCGTGATACAATATTTATAGCATTTCTTAGTTATCGCAGGTTGAACGTTTTAAAATTTATATTCGGAGAAACATTAATCGTTCCATAGACGTCAATTCTATGCTTTATACTGCGAGATGAAAGAAATTATATTTTATTATATATAAGAAATTATAAAACAATTCAAAATGACTACTTTAACGAGAATTCAACTTTAGAATTACGACATCTAGCAATAATTTACAGGCAGAATGTTCTTAAACAAATGTTAAAAAATTTTGTTAAATTGTAAATTCGCACCATTAAAAGCAAGTTAAAGCGGAAAAACGCGGTGGTGTTTAAATATTTAATCGCGTTAATAGTGATATGAATAATTAAGTAATTGTGTGTCGACGAACAATGTACAAAGATAGACAAGAGAAACTAGAAATGTTGGTTCAACTTGACGACGGTTATAAAAGCTTGATTAATTAGCCATGCCGTGACGACAGACCTTTCGTGACGTGACCCAATCCACAGCTTGCGAACGAATACCAACATTCCACCCTCGCTCGTACCATTTTAATGACTCTTCTCAAACCGAACAAAAATGAAGGTATAGAACTGAGTGAAAAATTCTGAACGTTATTGATCGCGGAAATTACGCGTTCGAAAGAAACTGGAGCATTACCCGTGTGTTTTTCGAACGCGAAAAATTGTTCATACAAAGAAGATATCGCCAATTATTATTAGCGAAATGATCGCTTCTAAGTAAAAATACGTATTTCTGTGTAAATATTTTCGTGTAACAAAAATTTTGAATCTTCTGTTTTCATGATTATTCGGGTAACAATTTTCTATTTGTGAAATTTATCTTTCTATAAATCTCATAATTTTGTAAGGGGCGTTATTTTTTATAACAAAGAAAAGATCTATCAAACAATTCTGATGTATATCTTTGAGTGCAAAACACAACGAGGTACTAGTAGATTACATTTAAAAAGTAGAATTTTATAAGGGTTGTTTATTGTTGCGTGTACGAAACACTTATAGTTATGTGTTTTTTATTTTATTATGTATATGCTACCTGGGCGCTCTCTGATTGATTATTTCGTTATTCACTCGGTAATAAGTAACCATTACCGCGAAAGTGTTTTTTAATGACGATGCAGTATAAGATTGTAAGATTCCGAGAATACATGACTAAATATTTTTCATAAACGCCATAGTGCAACATGTCGAAAGGAAATTATAATAAAATGCAATGTTCGAAAATAAGCTATTTCCTAACTATTTATGTTATTAATTTACTTAATCACTACCTATATATTTAAAGAACTCTTAAAAATATAAGCCTCATTTACTACTTTCTCGTTAATTAAGAAAATCGCCTATACTAAAACTTTATTTTTAGCATTTAGGTTTATCAATAAATGTAGATGTTCTTATTTATCTCTGTAATTAGTTATTACATGTATTACATGTATTATATGTTACATTTTCTTAAATGTTTACGTCGTATACATCGTATAATAAGAATTTATGTATACAGTTAGGGGGTGAAATTTATTTTTCCAATTTGATACGTTTCCATTTGTGCCATTTACTCCGTTATGAAAACGAATCAAGTAAGTATCATACACATACATATATTCGTATAGGTATATAGCGTACTCGGTGCCTTATGTAAATGCCGACGCATATGTACAGAGAGGCACCATGTCCGTAGGGACGAACAAGCAAATTGAGATTCACGCGTCTGCCGACTTTGCGAGTGGAACTCAATCGATGTTTCTCCTCGTAAACGTTCATTTGTGTTGCCAAACACATTCCACGCAACTAAAAGGCGACAAATTAAAGATCTCTGCTTGGCATAATCCATTAGAAAGTGTATTTATTAGGCATTGTCATAAAATTTATCTTATTGTATGTATTATAAAATAGGCAAACAGATGAAAAAGCTGAAAAGAAATCTCTAGGGGAAAATATGTACCTATTCGCTATTAATTTTTTATTAAATGCTAAACGATATTTTATACATATGAAATTTAATAACAAATGTAAAATAGAATTGAGAATCCATTATTCGTTAAGCTTATTAATTATATGAGCAAATTAAATTAATTATTTGAAACAATGAATCTATAAAATTTTGAATAATCAATAACGGAATATATATAAAAGAATATTCAATTATAATTTTAAAATATTTGTAATTGAAATTTTGCAGATGGCTGCGTTATGCGATTAACGAAATTTTCTACTTTTCAGGTAATGAATTGTTCGATATGTCCATCAGAAAATTCGTCCACACTGTAACGAGTTTCAAGTGTATTCATTCGGTTTAATGATTTATTTTATCCTTTATTCAATCGACGGAACATTGCTGGACCAAATCGTACAATGTTATATTCGCGTTTATGAATTTACAAAGAGGAGAGAAAATTTCATTGAGAATACTAGAGAAGCATGTAATTCATTGGAAACTAGTTTATATATCTCTGTATCGATGTTAATCAATATACGATAAATACTTGATTAAATTTCATTTGTTAAAGGGTATACACACAAACGTGTGTAAAGTAATATCAAGCGAAGAAAGTTTTATCCCTGACTGTACATTAGTATACATGTAATTAATGTTTTATTTAGAAAAACAGAGTGTTTCATATTCATCGATCTACTACAAACGCGCTCCATAATCTACTTTCATCAACGCAATTCTGGTTAGTGCGCTATTTAACCGCGCGAAGAAATTAATCGTTCGAGTAGTCACGCCCTTCGTCTGTAAGTAACAGAGAATTTAGTTAGGTCGTTAGACGTTGCATAGAAGTAAGCGGTTATTTAGCGGACGCTGACGGCGAGTCCTTCCGAAAACTTTATAACTTTATCACTGATATTCCGGAGTACCTCGAAAGAATTCTCTGATGCGAAAGTTTGAATGAGTCCTCATGCTTTTCGGTGGCCACTTTGTGATTCGACTTTCTCTTCTTTCCTTTCCTTCCGCAAAGGCAAAGGAATGTTCGCCAATTTCCTTTTCTCTTGTCTTCGTTTCTCTTTCCTCTTTGTTCGTTCGCACCTTCCGGTTTTTACGCCAAATCCATTTGTACCATTCTCTTGTCACTTGTATAAAAGTCAAAAATTGTTGGGTAACGGTGAACGAAAAGTGAAAGAGGATCGTTTGCGTGGATCTTGATACTCCCTCGCGCCGTAGTCGAAAATTACTCGGGCGTCAGTCCCTCGCTGGTAGTTGGATTGCGACTGTAAATTGAGCGAAACAAAGTTACGTGCGAACAGTCTGGGACTGTTTGTTACCAATTAACTGGTGCGAAGGGAAACTCGTCCAACGTGCAAATGGATGGAACGGTGTACGGGATACAAGCTTATCATTAAGTTACTTTTCATTCAAATTTTTCTGCATTATATTTTAGCCGCTTATTTACCCAACTTTTGTATTTTTTAATAGTTTTTGAAATAGGCTGATACGTTAGTAATTTTTTTTTCTTTTTTTGAAATAAATTACTATAACTTGTATTGATATGTACTAATTAAAGATATAACTATATTCAATAGAACAGAATAAATGAAATTTAACATGAATATATTAAATTGTACTAAATTATAGTATTTATTTAAAACATTCGTTTTTAAATTTAATGTAAACTTATTGCAGGTAAATCAACATTCGTACGATGTGAAATGAATTTGGTGTTTGTATAGAAACAAATTAAAAGTTTGCAGAGTGTATTTAAGAGTGTAAGTTCATTTTTTACGAGAACATTCTGATATCGATGCTCCTCGTATCTTCGATTATGATATTAACTTAGTAAATTAAGATACATATTATATGCGTGAAACGATGCATTCTTTATACTTTTATCTCCTTTTTATGTTTGATGTCATCCTATTGTCACTTGCGCTGCAATTTTTCTGACTACGTACATTTTCTGGGTAGGATGTTTTTATTATTTTTGAAATATTTCTTTATGTGTAATAAAGTATTGTTGAAATGGGAATTTAAATAGAAAAATGTTTCGAACGAAAGTTGTAGGATGCTAAATATGAAAATAAAAGTTTTCGTTTCTTATTGAAATAATTGAATTTATGACGTTGTTACATTTTTGATTTCTTCATAGATCGTACGAGATCTTAGATTTCTCTCTTCGGTTTTTTTTTGTATCATCCTATAGGAAGTTGAAATATATAATAAAAGATATATATTGTAAAAATTTCAAAATGCACTCACATGAGTGAAAAGTTCATCCAGCTGCAGATAATCCCACCTTTGTTCCAAAGAATTTCATATTAGCCATACTTTATACGGCTGCATCAACGAAATATGAGGCTAGGAGAAGTGCGGTGCGAAAGATATCCATTACGAAATTAATATTTCTATAAATTTTTCAAATATATCGGGCTGCATTTTTCTGCGTCAATGATAAAAAGGGGTAGAGATATCTCGTTGGCCCAGTGAGGAAACTGAGCCGCGAAGACGGCGAGCTGTCGTTCCACCCAAGAATATTACGGTATTATTGAGAATAATAAATCCCCCGAGGATGAGCCGGAATTAATTGCAAGGGCGATTGCAAGCAATTTACGACACTGATTGCAGCTGAGATGAGAACCATCTTGGGAGAACCTTTCGGACGACTGAAGAAAAGGAACCGTCTCTTCCTCTCTCCTTATTTCTTTCTCTTCTTTCTTTCTATTTCATTCGGTTGCGCTAGTCTCTTCTCTCCCTTTTCCTTTTTTCTTTCCGCTCTTTCCTTCTCCTTTCGAGCACGGATTTGAATCTACGTTTTACGGCGCAATTAATTCCCTAAGGAGAGTTGCATTTCTTGCTCCGTCAAGGCACGGAAAGGGATTTGCAAACGGGAAGATTCGCGAACTTCCCATAGGGAGTCGGATGTTGGATAGAGATAGAAGATAGTGAAGAAAGAAATAGCGACGAGGAGTCGAGGAACGAAGGGAAAGGCCGGTAAGTCGATGGCAAATCGTCTGTACAAGCCAAAGGATATATGAGGACTGCACTGGCATTATCCACGACCACGAACCATTTCGAGCTTATCCCTGTTTCTTCCCTCAACTTCGTCACTTAGTGCATCGTCTCGTTTCTGAGAAATTAAATTTACTCCGGTTTACGATTTTATCTGTAGGATCTAAGTCTATCAGTCTTGCAAAAATAACAGAAAACTGGAGAATTTTATATTTACATATGTGAGGAACGTATCTTCTTTGGATATTGTAGGAATATATGGAAATAAGGGGAAACGTTTTATCTTAAAGGAATTATTCAGTCTTGCGTCTTTTTATTCTTTTACTTTTTGATCATCCTGATTTAGGTCGACGGTGATAAGAGATTTGCACGCAAGGAATATTTATATTGAGAATATATCTGTATTTCCAATTTGTGTCTTCTTATAATCGTATCGATAAACCAATCCATTTGATGACCACATTAATACAAACCAAATTTAATTGCCTGTAGACAACAAACAAACTAATTAGTAACTGTCGATATCAAGCTTTAGGTACTAACGTCTCCACAACATAATATGATAATAATATAATAATAACATAAAGTATAAATATGTATAGTATGAAATATAATAATATAATATATAAACTGATGATAAACACATTATTACTTATATGAAATAAATTAAACACTAGAAAACTGATTGTCGTTGTAACTTTTAACAATCTTATACATTATTTTAGTGGAATTTAAAAAATTTAGAACGCTTGCATATTCTATCTCGACATCACTTAGACATTACCGATTTATATAAAGTGAAACATTATAAAATTTAAACAATATAAAGTTGATTATTCTACTTCGAAAAATTCATACATTACTTTATTTTAATTCTACAAATTTATAACACTGTTTGCATGTTTCATATTTATTTGACCGTTATTCTTTCCTTGCCTACCCATGTGCAAATATTTTGTTTATGTAAGATAGAACAAGCAGATGGAAACCGTTGGCGGCAACATGCTTAAATTATTGAATCACATTTACTGGAAAGTATCTCTCTAGTGTTGGCTTCGCCAGCGAAAACATCATTCACAAGGGAGTCGCGGGCGACGATGCCAGTGCAATTTGAATTTCAGGAGATTTTTATATCCGTGAGAATTCGAAGGCACGCCAGAGACCTATATCGCGTAGCACGGATCATTCCCGCCTCTCTGCCAGCCTTTTGCCAACCTTAGTTTTACAGAATACACGTTTGAACCGAACAAACGTTGGCGTACCTGGAAGACACGTCTGCAAAGGAGCTTCTTATTCGCTTGACGCAAACCCCCATCGTTGGTACCGCTTCTGCTGTCCGCTAGGGAAATTCGATATGAAGTCTACCTATGTATATTTGAGAATCTTCCTTGGATGCCGCTAGCTAAAGTAAGCTGAGCTTTCTTAACCTTTCCATGAATCCGCCTCGTTTATTAAGAATCTCCTTAACATAGCTTTGGTGTAATTGTATATATTCAAACTTGATCTTATGTTTGATTAGATTCATTATGATACAGTAGCTACGATTATCATATACATGGCTGTGCATGTTTGTGCATTTAAGATGTGAAGAATTATACGAATAAAATGTGTTGGATTTGAAAATGCAATAGATACATGGACATGTGCATAGAAATATTGTATATCAGATGCACGATAAATATACATAAAATATACTTAGTATAATAATCCTATATTATTATGGTTATAGCAGCACATTTATGTTATGTAGACATTATGGCTGCTATTTAAATTACTATCAATTGTGAACATTATTTGCTGTATTAGCAGCGGTTAATTGATAAGCTTCATAAGGAACGATTACTTTATAATACGACATCACATGATACGATGGACTACCTTTTTTGAGTTATTTCAGAATGCTGCTTTAAAGAAAGATAATAGTCTATGACGTTTATTGGCTCCTCAATACTTGATCGTACTATTTAAAATCTTATCAACCACGTAATATAGATTTAAAATTGGAATTTCTCTTTGAAAGAAAGGAAATTTCTTATAAATGCAGTAAAAGTTCTTTACATAGTTCAGCAAATTTAAAAATTACAAAGAGTATTAAAAGAAACCCCTTTTGTCTAACAAGATACGTTAGATAACAGGAATTAATTTAAAGCTTATTGTAACTTTTCCATATGTAATGAGAAATTTCTTATACAGAGGTGTAATTACAGAAGAGTACGTAATTACAGAAGGTAACATATTACAGTTACATTTCATGAACTATTTTTATATATCTCATATCATATTTTAAAGAAACTTTTTTTAGTTTAAATAGCATTATAATTAACTTACTATAAAAGATTTCCTACTAGAAATTTATAACTTTAATGAATAGTGAGATAACTTATTTTTCTTATCGTGCTCTTTCGGCGATTTCATTAGTAACTTTCTACGAATCTTGTTCACTGTGCAAAAACGTCATTTAATTAAAAATGTCACTCGACTTAATCAGACGGACTAACAATCTTTCGCTCAAGATCTTTACATGGTTCATAAAACCTTCTGATCTGTTCCCTTCTAAAATTATTTAGTGAAATTAATTATCTATATCGTTGGATTTCTAAAAATAAATTTTGCATGATATCGTTCTGAACTTGAAAATTTGAAACAGGTCAATTAATTATGTAAACTATTTAGCAAAAAGATATTCTTTTTACAATTTAATCAAAAGTATTACACAAGCGAACTAAAGGAAATTCCTCACGAAGAAATGGATCAAAGGAGCAGAATAAAACTTTTATATTCCAGGTTTAGCTTTCGAGAAAATAAATTTTAAACACTCTTCGCGTACATCTATCCGTTTATGGCTAAAATACATTTCGTTGAGCAACAATATAATTCTTATTCCTTTTAGCTATATCTAGACAACTTTTATGAACAATTGGATTCGAGGAAACATAATGAATATTTTATCACGAATATCCTATTTATAAAATTGCATTTCATATGTAATGCATCTTCAAAATCGGCTTTCTAAAAAAATGAACGAATCTTACTCTATATTATGAGTATATTTTTATATAAGGAATCACCTTATTCATCTATTATTTGTGCAATATTTCGAGTCATGGTATGTTAACGATATCGACAAATAAATGAGATATTATAATAATATTAGCAAATTAGTCGTATATATAATGTTAATTAACAAATAATAATCACTCATCTACAACTTCGTCCCCGAAAATTCATGTTAGATCTTTAAGAAAGTTTCTAATTAATTTTCTAGCTAGGCAAACACATGTACACCGAGGCTATGCGTTAAGCCAAAATCTTAATTAGATGTACCTCGAAGGGGAAGTTGAGCCACAAATTTATCGAAGTCAGGCATATCTCTGACCCGAAACTTCTATCTTAGGATACATTCGCTCGCTCTTTCTCAACGGAGCACGCTCACGAGCATCGAACTTTCTCCTACTGTTGGTGCAGCCTGCTTGTTTACACGAATCCGATTTAATCGAATTCGCCTGATTCACCGATGCACCCCCGAAATTCTAAGTCGATCCTGACGCGATCGCGCTAGTCTACCACAGTGTTCTGTGTCTTTTGCCGCTGGCGTAGTTTGTTGAACAACGAAGATTGGCTAGATCGAGCAAATTCGTCCCGAATTTGCATGCTGTGGACTTAGGTCCGATAGGCAGGAGGTGGCACGATACGGAGAAGTGGGAGAATGGGCGCGTTTAACTAAACTATACCGGTAACGATGGAGTAGTTCGGACTCATACAGTCGGGGACAAAAATAAGTGGACGGGTAATGGAAATAGGTACCAATAAAGTTTATTAAATTTTAGACACGGATTAAAAGATGGGCTAGGCAGTGGCTATAGTATCGGGCCTCGCTATTTTGGAAGAATACATCTTATTTTATGAGTATAGCGTGCGAGTACTCCCATAAAAATAAAAAAGAAAAACTGCATATTAAAAATGTCTACTAAACAGTTTATATAAAGGGGGTTAAAATAAAAAAAATCAGTTGAATACAAAATGAAATTTATTACCAAATAAATTGTGATATTTATTTCAATAAATTGTTAAATTTCTTTTAAGAAATTATTATGATCATCTATGTACATTTATTTCATTGAACCCTCTCCTCGTTAAGGCTCGTTAGTCTGGAGTTTCAAAAAATTTAATCCGTCCCTGAATATGACTTGTCCGTACACGTTGCACGACTTTACAAAAATGTAATTTCGATTATTTACTGAATAGCTTATGTACTATAAAGGTATATAATAAATACAACTTAAGTATGTAATGCTAATACTAATTCGATTAGGCTTCATTAATACCTATTTCCACTAGGTATCTATCCACTTATTTCTGCCCTCGACTGTAGTTCGCAAAAGGCGACGCTGTACTTTGCTAGAGAAGACAAGACGAAAGACAAAGAGACGAGCATAACATAAACCGAGAGAATTATATCGAATACGTTTGATGAACAGAGAGAGAGAGAGAGAATCAATCGTGGTCTTGCAGAAGAGATAAAGAGAGGAAGAGAGGAAGGATGAGAATTTGCGTTAGTAAAGGAGACTATAATAGAAACCTTTTGTTGCCTGTGTGCTAAAACAACGCATCCTCGTCGATTTGCACGCACCAACTGCCTTTTCATCTGGAAAGCTCGAGCAAGTTGCATGTCATTAGCTGGTCATATTCTGAGCTTAATTTTGTGTATAATGGATATACAACATGTGATTGGAACTATTATATAAGTATGGAGAAGGTGACTTCTTATGTAAAAATGTATAAAATAATATTAAATAATAGTATATAAATGAATAATAATGTATAAAATAATGTTTGCATCTGAGATTTAGTTTTTGACAAAATCTTGGAATTCGATATATGTATGTAAATACATTCATATGTATCTACAACTGTCAAGAAAGAATTGGACATGTATCTTTGTTGATAGAAACAAATTGAATAAAATTAAAGGTAACGAAGCTGCAGTGAGTTTAATCGTTTATTGTCAATATAATTGGAGAGTACACGAAAAGAACATGTTACGTTCATTTTTGCTAATGTTTTGATTTCGAATAATTTATTAGATTCGCAAACATAAGTTTCTGGAAAATAGGTGATCAATTTTTGAAATTTTTTAGATTAAAGAGTCACTTTTAAAATGTTTACTAGAGTACAAACATACACACTCAAGTAAAATGCCACATTCAAGTAAAAAGACAGTTTTGGTAATAATAAGATTGATTATTAAATCTCAAAATTGTTTATCATGTTTTTCGTCTGTAGTCTTCAATTACATTTAATTCAGATTGAGTTTTAAAAGTTCAATCCGCAAGAGGAGTTGTCAAATCTTGCCCAATTATTTTATTGTTTGGAAAGATTATAATAATCTTCGAGTTGTATAATTTTCAAATTATAAGTAATTTAGCTAAGAAAGAAATTGAAATCATTTTAGAAATTAAAATACACAGCTGATGAAATATATAATTCGTTAAAAATACAAATGTAATAATAGAGAAATTCTTTTGGTAATGGAAACATTGTGTCGAGCATGATTATAAAAACAGATCTAATAGGTTTTGTAAGTACGGTAGTGTTGTTATAGACGGACGTGTGCTTTTACGAGACAAACGATCCTTTGATATGCAAAATATTGATGATCCCCTTCGACTGATAATGTCACATTTGAAATTTCCATCAAGCACTTAAGAGTAATCTCATTACTAGAGTATCTGATATGCAAATCATTTGGTTTTTCGATAATTATTTGTTTATCGTTTCCCATTTCAATTTGTTTTTCAATGTTTATCCTTAATGTTATCGTCACATTCAAAAACGTTATTCATTATTTTGTGAATGAACAACAGAAAGAAAAACAAAAAAATATATAGAATAAAAGAGATATATATATGTCGGAGATGAAAGGGACACCGGGGCCTTCCCTTCGGAATTCTTCGGAATCCCCAATACTTTATCCTGTATAATTTAACTCAATTATAATTGTCCGAGACTTGTGATAATGAGCTTGGGCTCGAGGCGACAACTAGTTGCCGAACGTAGCCGCGGTCACGAGATGAACGTTTTTATCTAACAGAGGTATAGAATAATTCTGTAGCTCTCCTTAAAAGAAATAGTTGTAGTTGTCGACACGTGACATTAAACATTCCAACGGTTTCTGTCCCGTGACTCGCCACACACAGATGCAAGATAAGTACCAGATGTCGATGCATCTCCACAGTACATGTTCAGCTAGCCTGAGGACCTTCTATAAATCTTAGGATTTAGTTAACTAAGATCCTCCAAACGGACAAACAGTATTTATCCTAACAGTCCCTAAATCTACCACCTACTACGGAAAGATACGGGAAATCTGCTTTTCTCACGAACTACGCTTCCCGCTAGCAACTTTCTCTCAAGGGTGGTTAGCATCCTTCTTCAACCACCAACATAGAAATTAACCAATTAACAGGAACGTCCATTTCCATCACTTTCCGAACGAAGGCTTTCCTCGACGAATCCGATGATCTCGCGTCCTTAGACACACCCCATCATAGTTTTCCTCTGCAGCATCATCGTGACGGAAATTCATTCTCTCGTGAGGTCTCATTAGCGAGTTACATAGCGTCTTTACGCTCGGTGGATATTCTACGTTCTAACAAAGAGTTAGTCCAGTAATACTTGTAGCGTAGATAAGCAAGTTGAGTACAACTTGGACTTTGGAAGAAAGCGCATTTTGTTATCCCGTTGATCGCGGATTCGTTATTGAACCTAGGATCATTATCATTAGCATCTCTAGTATCTAATTACCACGGTTACTTGTTAAATTCTGTGATAATCATATTTGCACTGGCCAATATCTTCTCTATTGCATAACAATAATGTCTAATCAAAATGAAGATTCGTTTCACGCCCCTAACCCAAATTATAATGCGAGCCCGACATATATATAAATGCAAGTTTCGCTATTCACCGTGCACCAACTAGAACAGAAAATACTAATAAATAGAAACTCAGTAAATATGACTATAAATGGACAGAATGTGTTTAATATACAAAAATATATAAAATTCGTAAAACAGAATACTCTACTCTTCTGACGAGTAAAGTGAATTTTTATTTAAATTCTGTTTCCTTACTTAAGCTAAGATATAAATTTCCATATAAATTTGCGTTCTACTTATGATATACCTAATTTCTTTTATTTATGACATTTTAGCAAAATGAAATGCAGCAATCTGAGAGAATCCAGTGGGGCGACAGTTATTCTCAATGCCTATAACTATCAACCTAACTTGGTAGTACTTCCTAGACAGATCAATTTGTACGTCTCCTGGATCCCGGATCGGAGATGAGCACATAATTGGGTGGTCTAGATCGGCTATGGTATAGTATAGTAGGAGGCCAGTAGGGCGAGGTAGAAGAGGCATGGTTCATCGATATCTATGATGTTAACCGAGCCGTGCTTCCTCGCTGATAGGCTGCATAATTACCCGAGGCGTGCGTTCAGCTTAACAGTCGCATCATCATCTGATAAACACGTTATTACTGGACGATCCAACATGCATCGTTACGATGAAGCGCGAGCTATGGTTTCCTTGCAAATTAATGACTATCTATCAAAACGATACTTTTAGCCGTGTGGTTGTTACTTCCAGGTATACCGGATAATTTATTTAAATTTAAGCGTTTCAGAGATAGGGATAAAGATAGTAAGAGAGAGAGAGAGAGAGAGAGAGAGAGAGAGAGAGAGAGAGAGAGAGAGAGAGAGAGAAAGGGAGCAAAATAGCAACTTCATAAAGTCAATTGGTATTCTTATTAATTTTATTGCTAAAAATTATATTTTATGATATACATATAAGTAGGGTTAGGTGTCTGAGATAATTTATTTAAATTTAAGTGTTTTAGAGAGAGAACTAAAATAACAGCTTCATAAAGTCATACAATGTCACCAGTTTCGTTGTTAAAAAATATACTTTATGATGTTGTAAATAACTAAAAAAGCTTTAAGTAGTCTAATATCTTATATTATAAATGTTATTGTATATATACTGGATTAAGTGTATGAGATGCAATTTATTTAGTATTTCAGTCAATTTTGTTCTTACAAAATATATTATATGACCTTATAAATAGCTAAGAAAATCCTAAGTGATCTAATGTCCTTATGCTATAAATTTTATTATACATTTGTTGGATTTGTTTCATATGATTTTAGTATTCATGAAGTATTATGAGTATGTACACATATAGATTATATGTATCGTAATGTGTGAAATTTGTATTCACGATATTCGAAGATTTAAATCTGCTAAACTATGAGACAAGATTACTCATCGCTGTATAATGAATTAAACAAAACCTTTGAGCAATAAAATATCACTTTTGGCCAACTAATTTATTATTATTACTGTTGTTTTCAAGGGTCAGTACGTTTTAAAATCTTGATTTGAGACTCCTAATACTTCTAGTTGGAGATCAAAAATTTTTATGTTACGCTAAAAATTCAATTGCAATATTTTTCCTCCGCAAACATTTACGGAAATTTTATAGAAATGATGCACGGAATCAGCGATTTTTATGCGCCATTTCAATCTCTATTGTTGCAAAAATGAAGCAAAATTCAACACATTGATCAATAGTTCCGAAATACTTTGTATAAAATTTCAATATCAAAGGTTTAAGTTGGGCAATCATACAGAATTGTTATTTTATCGTTTAAATCGGCGAGTTACGCAAATTGATACAATAGCGCGTGAAGGTATATGTAAATAATACGCGAACGAATTAAATGGAAATAATATACAAAAAATTAAATACGTATATGCAATCGACGATTGTACGTTCCTCCATAATTCTGCTTTTATCTTAGTTTTTCTTGTGTGCCCTTTCGCTTATTCGCGACATCCTGTTTTAATTACTTTTTGTCTCAAGAGGTTTTTAACCTATGCTTTTGCCTTAGTATGGTTCCACCGAGTCGTTGCTCGTTATTGTTTCACTTCTTCTTTTGATGCTCTGCCTAATTGTTGCGTTTAACCAATAAGGCAATCAAGTGTAGTTATTTTCACTGCACACACCATGTTGTCAATTATTATTATATCAGAGAGAACTTCTTTTTAAAATAAAAATCACTGATTCTTTTCTACTCGACGTTACAATATTGTACTTTAATAAGCTGCTAATTAACTAAACAATAAATGCATTCTTGTAGGGAAACTGACTTCAAATTTTAGTGTATTATATTTTCTTCACAAAACTGTCCGAAAAAATGAGATTTTGTTGTTCCTGATTATCAGAAAACAATTTCTCTTTTCTTCAAAGTTAAAAAATTTGATGCTGAAGGAGTTAATTAGACATTTGATAATAGGGAAGAAGTTAAATAATGTTATAACGAAGTCGCGTTAAATAAAATTTAGTACCATATCAAAAGAATGAAAATAATGTTGAAAAAGATATTTTTTATTTTAATCGACGTAATCTTTTCTTCATTCATATTATGGGAAAAATATAACGTATAACCAGTAAAGGTTGGTTTTCTTTTCGGCTCATCTCACTTGTTGAACTAGCTATAGAAACGTGACGATATCAAAGTATGGTGGATAACGCGATAACGAGTGGATAATCTCGTACAGTGTGCTGGCTAAACAACGATTACATCCTCGGCTTCTTGCCTTTCTCCTGCTTGAGACTTCTACACGATTTATTTCAAGTTTAATAACAACGAAGCAATCAGTTTATTAATTTCAATTTCCTTTTCTAATCGATATTATTCAGTTCTATAAAGTAAAATGTAACTGGTTCATTGCCTAAAACATGGCCGACGGTGTATTAATTATTCTCTAAAACTGTAAAAAATGGTCACAGGTAGCTAGAGCGAAAAAGTTTGAGAGATAGTTGAACCGATACGAAATCAATAGAGACCGCATATAAAACCGATACAGAAAAAGTTATCGAATCGATACGTCTACCAATTTCAATTCTTTATAACTGTTACACGATATAACGATTTTATAAAATGGTTTCTGGAATATATAGTATATATATAACAATATATGTATAATATAGCATAACTATTCTCGATTTTTCATTGCAAATGTTACACCGTATGTTATACGTGCCTTCATTTCACATAGTATAGGATATTCGGAGCGGTATATTTATAAGTTATAAGATACTTTGAAATTTGTACTGCAATTTTCAAGGTATAAATATTTGTAAATTTATAAACGTATAAAATTATTTTTCGTTTGTCAAATATTTTTAGAGCTATTTTCTTCATTTCATGGCGATTGTACTTCAATAATCCAATGGTTATATCAATAATTTATATTAAAATTGTTTGAACAGGTATTCAGAATCATATCTATAGTTTCTTCGTAAATACATAATAGATTTAAATTAAATCCATGAGAGTTACGCTCTGCACATTTCAACATTTCTCCTTCTGTTTGCTTAACAAAATACCCTAGTCATTAAATTGTTAATTTAATACGACTAATTCTGAATTTCCATTCACGGCTCTATCGCACAATTGAACTAATATTATTAGTGAAATTTCAAAAGTCACAAGATAAAACTTATTAATAAACTCTGCTGCATAAACGTAACAGTTTCCATAAATAATGATGCAAAGTGATGATGCAGCAGATATAATTTAAGAAAAATAATTCATATAGATTATGACTCGTTTGATTATCCTATTTGATCTAAAATTGAAAAACTACGAACGAGAAGTCTGTACGTAACGACGGATTTTTACGCAAATTCATATTTTTGAGAATATAATTAAAAGAATAGAGCTTTGGTAGTTTTATATCATATTTTTATATCTGTGCATTTTGTACAATACTGCACACTTAAATTCCTCATAAAGGCATAAAAATCCGCAGTCTATGATCTATGATTTCTAACTTGTCAATTTACCAACGTCGTTAGCTGCATAAATTATATCGTATTGTATACAGGTAGCAACTGTTCCCAATCCAATTCTTCGCTGAGATAATGAATCAACGTCCACGTTAAATCGTAAGGCATTGTTCCATTGCCAAATCTGTAGGAGAAACTGCGGTTGGTTACGAAGTACGAAGGGGTTAAAGTTTCCAGTACGCGATTAAGGTACATTTATACCCTCGCTGGTTTTTTGAGTTGGCGTCACGCCGAGGGACATCAAAACTGGTGGAAATACGTTTGCAGTGTAACGAAGGTGAAAATCATAGGCAGATAGGGGATAGAGGAAAGAAAAGGAACAAGAAACGTTTCTCGCATGACCAGAAGGGAACGTTTCATTTCATATCATTACGCATATTTATAGGCAGCTTGCGAAACTGCTGGTAACCTGGCTGTAGCCATTGGGTCTCGGTAAATAACAGCTTTTGAGCCCGAACCTACATGCCAGTCGTCCCAGTTACCCAACGTTGTGCGAACAACAAATAAATATATCGGCGAAAAGTAGTTGCGGGTAAGTTACGCGGCTCACCTAACCATAAATAAACAAAGTTGTGGCATTTATGGGAGCATACTTGTACGAACAACGTAGACCTATGACTCACCCGATCTGTTCTAGCATGTTCTTGGCGAAGGAGGTGTACAAGCACGACTCTGAATCGTTACCCTCGTCTCTTCAGCTATGGAGATTCCACGGGTCGTTCAGGAAATGCCGATGGATTTCCGAAATATTTTACACGGTTTCGCGGGAATCTGGTAACAATACGACGGTGATACAGCACTGGGTCAAAGGTTTCACTAGGTTATAATATTCCGACATGGTGATAGACTTGATTGGATATGCTGTAGAATGTGTTGGAGAAGAGGGTTGTTTGGATGTATGGTCCCTTTGCAAGGTAAACCGGTCGACTTTATTTTTTTTATTAATTTCGAAATTTCGTTATACAAGTCGATGATTAATATTCATTTTTTAAGAAACAAGTGACCTACTTCGATAAGTTGATTCGTTGCAGGAAGATAACGTGAATGATGGTGATTTCGAAGATAAACTTAAAGATTGGTTTGTAACATCGTTACTATCTTATGTTTTCTGTTCTATAAAGATGTGATTTTTCATATTCTGAAGAATGTGGCTTTTGTGAGCCACAATCTGTGGCTCACAAAAGATTATGCCTCAACGGTTAACAACTAATAGGTAAATTTTGAAATATTATGTACAGTTATAAGCATGGAATATTATTTCATCATCGAAGAAGAATGTATTCTAAATTATGTAAAATTTATTGATAATGTGTATATGATTAATTCTGATACACAAGAAGAAATGTTTTAATCAAGGTAGACGTATAAGATTGATTATGCTTATAATGCATTGCAACACGTATAAGTAGATATTTTTATATAATATTCACGCTTCCGTTTTTTACGCCCTTTTTACCGAGCCAGCTACCTCTCTTATTTTATCTCAAGCCTGTTTTAGTACGGTTTTCAAATTCGTAAAGTGAGATTTTAATACTGGCGCCTTATTGCATTCTATCATTATATTTTATGTGAATTTATGTGAATTTTATCGAATTATTAGATGTTGTAAAATATCATAAATTGTAAAGTCATAAAAGTGTATCAACAGTAAGTTATCTATTACGTTAGTAAACTTTAATATATATTTAATTAAACCAGTTCTCATTCATATTATATTACAAAAAGATATCTTCTTCAGTAAGAAATAGGTGTCTCGTATCTTCATACCAATTTCCTTTAAACTTAAACAACAGAATTATGATAATCGTGTGCCATTATGCTAATAAACTTCAAACAATTATCATACACAAATATGTTCGCGAGCCACTACATTCATTTTATTCATTTCGAAATCATTTTAATTTCTAGAAAACTGTTATATTATATCCTTACTAGCGTAATTACACTTTTGCTTGCATCAAATTATAGTTTCGAAGCAAGAAGAAAAGTTCACGATGAAATATGAAAATTCCAGAATATTACGAGTAGGACGGAAGATTGCTGAAATTCCACGGGTGATCAATCCGTATTAACTTCATGGGTCACGCACGATCTAGGAAAATCGAGAAAGTTAAGTTCAGCAAATATTTCCGCGGCTGGTTGAAACACCCTGTTTCGGCCGTAAGTAAATAGAAACTCCTTACTTCGGTCAAGGGGAGAAGAGGCTTCATGCAGCAAGGGCGGAAGTTCGGCTAGCAACTTGCCCAACGAATGTATATACCATCCGTGGCCAACTAAATGAAGCGACTTAAGTAAAAAGTTTGTTCGCATTTGGTGAAAATACTGCAGTGTTTACGTATTGAAAATACGGCCGAAATACCTAGCGAAACTCGTTGCCGCAAGCAGAAAATTGGCGACGCCACTTTGAACGAACAGGTCATGTTAGAATTTGCATCTTTTACTCTGTAGAATACGAAACGACCGAGGCATGGATAGAAGACGGTCTGAAATCGTGATCGGTAATTCTAATGAGAGATATTTTATGAATTTCTGTTTTTTAATATAATTATAACTTACGATTAGATGCAATTAGACGTTATTCTGAATCGTTGCCATCTAAATTTCGTTTCTTCCTATTGAAAAAGTATTCTTTTGGATATATATGTATATGTATGTAGTTATTTCTTGGCTCTTCGAAAAATAAATGATTCAAAAGTTGAAAAAGAATGTCTGAAGAAATTTTAAGCGACACGATGCGACGATACGATGCCATAGAATATTTGGGCCAATATGACATACTTTTCTACTCCGTAATGACTAATTTGGACAAGTAAGCGACCATTACTTGATACGTTGTACTATTTAAATTTTTATTCATTTGAAAATATCCCTTTGTGTGAAACATAATTGTATTTATATGGTTAGTAGTGTTACTACAGTAATGAACTGTCCAAAGAAAAAATTCTTTAAAACTTAAAATTCTGTCGCAATTTGTGGTGGCTTAAATTTGCTTTTAAGGCTAAAATAAATAAAATGAATAATATCAAATTTCAAGAATATATAAAACTATATCATATTTGCGTAATGAGAGTAATTAAAGTATTTCTACTAGCAATGGATCGTAAAGCAGCAATGCAAGTTTGTACAGTGTTTAGAGGCATAATTCAGCAATTACGTGAGAATTGACAGATTGGAAAATCCTATTATACGACTACAATCGCAGAAGCGGTAATGAAGGTGCAGCCGTCGCATTATAGTTTACAGTACACTAAACTAACGTATCTCTTCCTTGTTTTATGAGGTGTATATACCTTACGATAAGACTTTGTAGTTATAGGTCGTTCTCGCGAAAAGGAAGATACACGATTTGCTGGTTAGAGAAGGAGGATGTAGAACTTACAAGTCGTACACCTGGATGCAGATTAATTTTGCTGACGAGTACAAATGCATCGGTCGAAAGTTCATAGCGTGTATTCCTTGTAATTTAGTGATTACGAGTAAAACGTAGTTTGAATAGGGAAATTGTTACCAATTTCGATCATTTTGACGAAACGTCGAAGCGAAATTAAATCGATTATTTAAGATTCTAATTTACATGAGAAGAAATCAAATCAAAAGATACAAAACTTTATTTGAAATAAAATTAAATACAATTTTTAATGTTCTATCAGTACTATTGGTAGCAACACATAGAGAACCTCTTTCTCAAGTCTTTTGTGGAATAATAAATAAATTCAAATTAAATAAATGAAATAAATTCAAATTATAATTCAAGACATATATCTTTCTTTTATCAGTATTGTAAAAAACATATGCAAGATTAATATATACTTCAAACATGTTCGATTTCTTTCACATTATTACAATTCATAAAGTTCAATACCATTAAATTAGGTCTAAAATAGTTCTCAAATCATATAAAAATTTTTATAAGAAAACACACGTTCAATGTAATTCTCTTTCGAAGTTGAAACCAATTTTATGTTACAGGAAATCGTATTTAGTTATCTCTACAACAGGTGTTCAAACCAGATGCCCCTAATATAAACTGATAAACTAGTTATTGATTTCTTCATTCTTTCAACTACTGCTATCGTATTATATGTTATTGGATGAGTTCTCGTATTTCCAAGCCAATCATACTTAAACTTTATCAATAGATTTTATTAAGCACTCTGTAAAGAAAATATATACAAAAAGATTTTGATAGCAGTTCTATGAATAAAAAGCACTATTTAAAAAATATATATTTTAAAGAATTGATTCATCTATATTTGGAAAACTAACTTGCTCGAATTCTTCCAACAAGGTTGTATACTTCCCTACGTCATATATAGTATAGAATGAAATGAACATTTCGTATATTCGAAAGCAAAAATCTGTACACATTATATGCCTTATGAACGTACAAAAACTAAAGTTGGTAGAAAATACAACAAGAAAGTAATACGCGAACCTTCGTCGTACACAATTAGTTTCATAAAAAATAATATTACGTATGTATATGCTTGGCCAGAGAGAAAATAATATAGCCGGAAATCGTTGTTGATTTGAGTATACGCGTTGAATCAAAAGATAAAATTAATAACCAAGGCAATATTCACGGAACACAAAAGCTCCTCTGGTAAAAGAGGAACAATCGTCCGGGGCAGCAAGGGGCTGCGCTTTATGACCGCAACTCGTTTATCAGAATCGGATAACCGTGCGAAGATATTTCTCTGGTTCGAGCGTGCACGTATGAATATAACATTCATTTAGTCGTGCGGCCATGTGTCCGGTGTAGACCAGTAATCCGGCAATACTGCGGGAATTTCTCGAAACAAGAGCAAGCGTCGTGCGGCTAATATCGGTACGCTAGTAACTGCGAAATGGGGAGCATAGATCAGGTTAGCTATAGCGGCAATTCAAAGACAGAATTTCGCGGCTATTGCGTTTTTACACCGTCGACGGTATCTTGCACGTGCACAACCAACCGCGATAAACACGTACATAATACAGAGGCATACGTACATGTACTTTCTTTCCCCGTGTTTCTTCGTTTTTCTCGATATAAATCAACTGCACCGCTACCGTAAACTTTATTTGAAAGTACCGGGCGAAGATTTAAAGCCGTAGACAAAAATAATCCCGAGAAGAAAGAAGAAGGAGAATGGTCATGTAAACGGTGGTAGAAGTAGGACGGGAATAAAGAAAGGGTGGGTCAGCAGAGAAAGAAAGAGAGGGGCCGAAAGAATGAGAGTTTTCCCACGTAGATGGGATAGGAAGTAAAGTCGATAAGATGTATTGGACCGTGAACAACATTGGTCGCAGGGCTAACACTTCTTTACGTCCAGCGAAGGGTCGAAATTGCTGTGCCCACTGTTACAACGGGCCACCCCTGTATCCAACATTGGTTCTCGTAAACGAAAGTGAAAAGAAATTTTTGTTTGCTGACGTAATGCGACTTTGGAACAGACGTTTCGTGAAATCATCCTTAGATAGTCATTTTCTTCCTTTTCGGTATGTACGAGGGTTTCAGGTAGCTTGGTACTTTATGTCTATAAAGCTGCAATTTTATAGGAAATATTATTTAAGACATTATTTGGGTATTATATTGACCGAAACTGTTCTTTTTTTTGTATTAATTTGTATTTAAGTATTTAAAATAAAATACTTAAAATATACGGCAGGTTAAGAGCCATAATGATGTAAGTCAAGACTTTGAAAATTTGAATTTAGTCAAGTATTTCAACTTTTGAAAGCATCATCCCTTTAGTTTCGCAATTAATTAAATTTGAAGTTTATTCTCTGCCGCGGAAGATACATTTTCATGATTTGGATATAATGAGTTCTTTAGAGCAGATAATAAATGCGGAACACTGCCTTATGATCACTATGGTTCTCAGTGCTTTATATGCTATTAACTCTGCAGTAGAGATCTTAATTCTTTCAAAAGAATTAATTGTTCGTATCAATTGTTAATCTTTTTTCGTTTGCGGAAGAATGAAAGAGAATTTTCGTACCTCTAATTACATTTAACAGATTTCCAGCTCTTGTAACAAAATGTTTAATATATTATAATTGCTGTAGATATAATTGTATTGCAGAAGAACTATATCCGAATGAATTATAAAATTCTTGAATGAGATACGTAATTCTATTTGTTATGCATTGACCGTTACAATTATAATTCTGAAAACATTCAGAAACATATTTTACGTAAAAAAAATTTGGATACACATATATGTTTACTTACGTAAACATACAACGTGTTAATGTCTACAAGTTACGCGACCCAAGTTATGCAAATTGACAATATCCCTGTATCGATTAAATATTTATCGGAGATCTTAAATTTCCTAAGCGATTCCTGTTTGTCGATGTAACAGTCTTTTAATGATTATAAACATTATGCAATACTACGACATTAAGAAATACATGAAAAAGAAAAAATAATCTAATTTTGTAAAACATAGCTGTTTTATTTCTATGTGGTTATTGCTTATTTGATAAATTATTTATGTATTAATATAATCGTTCAAAATGCTATCAATGATTACTGCAGATTATGTGCAACTATTACTCAATCTTTTGACAATGTATAAACCAACGAAGAATTCAGGACGAAGGATTTTATTGCCCAGACTTCTTATATGTCTGATACATAAAAAAATACGTCAGATAGAAAAAATATGTATTATCAACATTTTCAATTTTAAGAAACACATATTAATAATTGGATTATGTACGAGGACATTTAAAGTGTTATAATATTAAAATAAAATATTAAATTTTAATGATTTAAGTGAAATTAATTAAGATTAGACCCAATTTACCAATTTATTCAAATTTATTTATTCAAATTTTTTACTAAATCACTAAATCAACTGCTATAACAGAAGATCTTATAGATCAGCCCTCAACTGAGGTAAGTAGTTTATGTGCATTTATACGTTAATAACGTCATCGAATATGACGTAAATGTGCTTATAGGATTTTGGGGTTCCCCTTAAATGAGTACAGTGTATACGCGATATAGAGTCCTTTTATTGCGTATGTAGTATGGTTTAACTAAATTACTTTTCACATAACCACTAGAGCGGTATGATACAACCACATAGTTCACAGATCAAAGGTTCCTGCTGAACATTTTCTGCCTTTCATCCACTGTGGCGACTTTTTGTCACGTAAACCAATTTCGTAGTAATCAATGAAATCATTAATACTTCAGCCTTCTCGTTGGGTTCATACAATTAATTTCTCCGTGGCGTTCCCCTTTTCACATATATCCATGCAATTTCATTGGTCGTCAAGCAAACTAATGAATAGTGCATAAAACATTGAATAACGTGATACAGAAAATATCATATAGAAACCTGTAGATAACGCGAGATAAACTTAGAAATTGTACAGCTCGAATCACAAAGATACCTTCATTTAAAATTAATGACCATCTGATTGAAAATTCGTGCAGATAGAATCCCTCGTGAAAATTGAAAGACGTCGGTATTATTGAATCAACGGCTGAGTGGTTACATTAAGAAGAGTTGCAGTAACTGGGTAGTATTACAAAGTCATAAGATCGTGGATCTATAGAAAAACTTGATGCGCATACTAAGAGCATCCAACTATGTTGCTGCTTTAATGCTAGTCCCAATGGGAGTACCGCAAGTCCCAGTTCCATCTGAGAACCAAACCACAATCTCCGGAGAATCATCCGCAAGATACTGCTTGTTAAGAATTTTACATCGTTTCAAACCGTAATGGTTAAATACCACAGATGTTCCGACTTATATTCATCTTGGCGAAAGATAAATAATACATGCATAAGGCGAATGTTTTCTACGGTTGAATACCAAAATATTCACAAGTGGATAGGGAAGCATGGTTGAAAGATTACCTTCAGATCAAAAGATTTGTGTATCGAGACTTTTTCATATTGAATGCGTAATTATATATATATATATATATAATTGTGGGGAAGAGAATATTTATAAAATAAGAAATATAAAATGCCACTATAATTTTACAAAATTGATTCATATTTGATAAGAGCAATGTATAAATGTAATATATACCTACTCACACCCTTTTATATGTAAATCACATATATTTCCAATATCGTAGAAAATTGTTAATACAAAGTTACTAAAATTCATTATGTATCAATCGCAAACTATCTTTTATCCGCCGCTGTATATACAATGATTAGGAAAGACATTTACACGTATCTTTATTTTCTAACGAAAACATTTGTCTTTTATCAGGTGCTGCATTTCATTGACACAGTATCAAATTTTTCTACCAATATGAAAGTTCGTATCTCCTATATCAATTCTCAAAATATTTTGTTCATTAAATTCTATGATTATATATTATTATTGACAATTCTGAAAAGTAAATATAATTCTTTTCTAAAGTATTCGTAAATAATCTAACAGTAAGGGAGCCATGGTGTGAACTTCTCTTTGACGTTTCACATGACGGCATGACGTTCGACTGAATACATCTTTTGGAAGAACGCAGACGACATAGATTCCATTCATTTTGGCTAGCTTCCTTTTCAGTAGCCAAGGAGTAGGAAGTACATTCGGAGAAAGCTTCGTTCATCGAGCCTATCTTCCCACTTAGAGAGAAACCTAACCACAACTAGTGAGAACTTTTTCAACGCGCCAGAAAAAAGTTATGTTTTTAAATGCTAAATAGTATTCTCCGTCCACCGTTTGGAGAGCATGGAAGCACGGGAGGCTTTTTAAAGGCAAAGATCAAGCCGGTTCAACTCGCCCCTTTTTAAATTTCAAAGTTTCTATATGTTCTTAGTAAAATTAATCGTACTCGGAACGTTCGTTTCACGTGGGTATTCAATTAAAACCTCGTATATGCGAAGAGCTCATTTTTTAATGGACTTTTGTACTGATCTTTCGCTTCTTTTGCTCCACGACTATACCACTAATTGAAATTCTTGCAAACAGATTTAACAGCATTACGATTTTAAATAACCTTAATGCCGAATCCAATATACAAGCTGGAACGAACATAATTTTACCTTTGTCGTACGAGAGTTTTCAACGTTTTTATTCTTTGAGTCGTAGCATAGCTAATTAGACAGTCGCGTTTAAAATATTTTCAATGCTCGTTACGCTTGTTTCTAGAATTTTACAACATTTTATATGATATATATACTTATCTTTAGATATAGAGCATTATTTTAAAATTAAATTTCTAAATATATGAATATTGAAAACGTATTCTGGGAACAGTCTAAAGACGCTTGATGAACTTTGTAATTAAATCTATGGCAATTATCAATTTTTCCTGTTGACCGAAATGCTATTAACATGCGTGCGAAATCAATCGAAATTATTTGCGGTGAAACGCGGAGACCGAATTCAACGTTCTGTTTGACAACTAAACAAACTGAACAAACCCCGTTCCCATTGATATGCGTACAAGACAATTAGTTTGTCCGAAATTAAGTGAATTTGTTATACGAAATTATGACAAAAATACAATGCAAATGGAAGGAAAATTTTCAAATAACACCTTAGATAATATCCATCCAATTTAAATGGCTATTTAAATATACTTAAATTTTCCTACAAACTACCGGTACAGTTCAAAATTTCTAAAAATTCCCTAGATTCATGAAATGAATTACTTGTTAAGAATGAGAGTAAATTAGGAGAACAATTATAAATTAAATTAAACGTTTTATACGAAGACAACTGGAAACTAACATAATAAGTCATACTTTCCATATTTTATAGAGAAACAATTTTAAAAATCAATATGTTGTCAATCAATTTTATATTTTCAATTTCTCTCTCTTTATATGATTTCGATATTAAATATATCCATTTCTTTGCCACTTTTTTGAACATTTCAAGAACGATAATTGTCACAATATTATGTGATCAAATCGTTAGAAAATTTCGTATATTTATCAACTATTTCTAAAACAATTTTCTTTCAAATTGTGTAAGTATATTAAAATATGCCCTTCTAACCACCAAGTAGCATCGAAATTAAAAAATAAAGAGAAACAGACTTGTCATATCTTTCCCGCGTGTGGTTCATGTATTGTATGTACAAAGTATGACAGAGTATGAATATTGTTACAATCTACATTGTGATTCCATGAGCGATTTAGGAATATAAGATCAGTGCATTAAGGGCTGGAAAAATGAAGTCTATTCATCATTTGCTAAGTTTGACAGATAGTTCGAAAGGCATATCAACACCGACGAACTATTACGCGATAGTGTTAAGTCATATCGTTTTCGAGCTCGGCACATTACACGAAATTTCGCTAATAATCCCGGCAAATGGCCGTATTCGTGCGCCGGCTTCAAGTATTCGCGGTAATGAATTTAACGTCGTTGTCGAAAAGTAGAGCCATAAAATAAATCTTGCCGGTAGCGAGGGCCATCCGAAGCATTTCACAGACGTTTATTACGTACTTTCATTAAAATCTTTATGAAATAGTGCTGCTTGCCTGTGCGAGAAGATGCTGCGAATTACGACGAACCTTTATCATGGCAATAATAATCGAACACGCAGAAACTAAAGCGTTTCGTCAATTCCTTGCAACTACTGTATTATTACATATACAATTAAATATTTGCATTTCTAATTATATTTAATAATTGAATGTTAAGCTTCATAACGTATATAATCTAATACATATGTTTTTTTTATTTAAATTTAAGTAACCTTGAAGTCATCTGATTTAACTAATAATGATGAGAATAGGAACTTGATAAATATATTTTATATCAAATAAGTGATATGCAAATGTGATTTCTCGTTGCTTCAATTCCAGTAACTTGAGTGATATAAATCAAGCTATAGATGAGCACTGTATATTAAAAAGGTTTATGTTATATTATTATCGTACTAGAATTTATTATTGTTAATATCTTGTTGTAGCTAATTTATAAATTAAGTAGTATAATAGATAGAATTGCAGAATATATGGTTGGCTATTTTCTGCGGTTTCGAATATCCACGAGGGAAGCCTGGAACATATCCCTCGCGGAGATTGGGACCTCAACTGTATTTCAACGCGGCACTATTATATTAATTTATAATAGAGGCAGCATATAATGGACCTTCCGCGATTTACTGTAGGGTTCGTCAAATTATTCGAAAACATCCAAGGAAGTATACATAAATCAATTATAATTCACATACAGTAGAATATTTAAATATTGAACCTATTTAAAGAATATCTATAAAAAATAATAAAATTATTTTTTACTTTTTAAACCTAAGAAATACATTTATTAACGCTGATTTCATTGAATAAATTATTATTATTTTAATTAAATGCGCAAAAGTAAGTATCAAATATTTTTGTTGCTACAAGAATAATTTTTCCTGAAAATTTTTAGTAATATAAATCCCGAAAGATCGATAGATTTAATAAATTTATACAATAATTTATACAATTTTATATAATTTATACAATTTAAAATTGTAACAATATTCATTGTTACAATTTTAAATATATAAACATATTAGAAGTACGTGGTACTACTTTTAATTACGTTCATACGTCCGTTTTCTTACGTAACTAATGACGTGCCGTAAATATTTATAAACATTATCATAAACTGAAAAGCGGTAAGTTAAAAGAAAGCGCATACGGCGAACCTTTATTAAACACGCTATACTGTGCAAATTTTACTCTGCGTGTGACACGTTTATGTAAAACAGCAAGGTCTTTTTTATGTCGCAAATGATGTTGCATCCTGTATAAACTCCTGCCCTGTGGTCATAATAAAACTGATCCTTTCGTTCATAATAAAATGTTTCATACCTTCGGTCCTTTTCTTCGCTTGTGTCCTATATACTTCGCTCTTGTATCCTACTTTGACTTTCCTTGAAGGAGATATTATACTACGCTTTGACTTTTCTCGATTACAAAATTGAAATGATAAATCAACAAATCTGAGATTTATAGCAAGCATCCGACCGAAATTGACAATTTTCAAAATTTCTATTTCCTTACATTTCAATATTTATCAAATCCCCTGTAACGATATTTATACCTCGCTCTTGTATCCTACTTTGTATTCCACGAACAGAATATCATACTGCGCTTTGACTTTTCACGATTAAGTATTTATACACTAAATTAACAAATCCAGAATCAATAGAATGTAACTAAGAAAAATTTCAAAACTTATTTCTCTGTATTTGCATATGTATTAAATTCTCTATGATAATATTTGTACTTTGTTTTTACTTTCGCTTTCCTTGATTACAAAATTTAAATAATAGTCTAACAAGCCTGGAATTAATTAGAAGGCAGCTGTGTAAAGAAACTTTCAATATATCTCCATATCTATTAAATTCTTCGCAATAATATTTCACGGCGAAAGAAATTTGTCATAGGCTTCACACCGACGGTTCGCGCGAAACCCATCGGCGATAGAGAATTTTCGAAGTTAGAGGAATCGTGATCGCAATAATAGATAGGTATCTATTGGAAGCGTCCAGTGTTTCGGAATGTAACATCAATGGGGTACATGAAAAATATGACTCGTATATACCAAACCACTTCTGTATATGGGATCGTAGGTGGTAAACGGCGATGTAGAAGTATGCTGCATGCTTCCAGCTAGTGTACAACCCCTATTTCTGTAATGTCATTACCCAGGCGAAGTGCCTTCGAACATCAAAAGGTGGAATATTTCCTGATGGAAAAGCACGCCTTTCCGCTTGTGAGGGCTTGCAAGAGGAACATGCGTGCACCGCATAAAAGAAGGACTCCTAATAAAAATAAACCCTGACCATTCATATTTCCATAAAGTTTTCTGCAGAACGTTAGCCGCTAGCTGGCATATTTACGCCTCGTTGTGAATACGAATATACGAAGCATATACGTTAAAAGCGCGTGTTTTACATCCGCGGCTTCTGTTAAGTAAAATATACATACGAAATACTCTAACGCACAAAGTTTTTACCAGCGATTTTTAAGGCTGATAGCTGGGAAACGAGAAAGACGCTGCTTTCTGCGGGACCACATCAAAACGAATTCATCCCCTGATATCATCTTTGGTTCTATGTGGTGAATGTGTACAGTACAAAACGCGAAATCGCCACGTTTCACCGTAAAAGGATAATGGACATGAGAAAATGTAGAGGAACGCTATACGAAGTGACGAATCGAAATTTTTAGTTTCTTTCGTTTCTATTAAGCGTTTGATAGCTTTCTCTTTATTAAGTATTCGTAACATTTCGTACAGAAGAACAGTCACTTAGACAAGTATATACGAAGGAGGATGTATAAGGGTTTCGCCATGGGCGGTGAATTTACTAGAGTAATGAAACTATCAGGTGGCCTGAGTTATATTAGAGCTTTGCCGCAAGCCCGCTCGCCAATAGCCTGTGGCCACTATTTGTCTGCTTGCCGACTGCACCGATTAAGATACTTAAACGATTAAATACCATTTCCAAGGTGCATGTGCACCAATACGTAAGAATCTGATAATTCTTAATATGTAATTGTATTAATTTCTATAATTACAAAAGGAGAACATCAACTCTCAATAGTATATATTTTGCATTTAGAATAGCATATTAATTTATGAAAGCATTATGAAAATTTATGGATTGATCACCTTGACCGTTTTGGTAATTCTAATGGATAGTATTAATGGAGAAGATGGATGTATATTTGAAATCAGTGTGAACGCTGGTATCGAGTAATCACTGTAATGTTAGCAAATCGAATGATTCCGCAATAGTAGCCAGAAGGATGGTCGATTCGGATGAGGAAGCAATCGAACTGTCGTCGGATGTTCGTGAACGTTAGGATGGCCTGTTACGTCAGAGGAAGTAGGCCGTAAATTTCATGATCTTATTCAGGGTAACGGGTAGAACATCGACAGAAAGATGTAGACTGGCAGCACGATGCTCGTTCTTTTACGAAACGCTGCTTCGTCGAATCTCCTTTAGTGTGACACTTCAGCGATCGCTGAAGTGAGAAGGAATAAGAAAACGCTGAACCGATCGGTTCGTCGCGTCCAGTTTATACGAGTTGTGCCTCAGATTTCATTGCTCTCTTTTTATGACCATCTCCATGGCGTATCATCGTTCAGTGAACCTAGATTTTTCATATCTGTACCAAAGTTTATAAACACGATAATCTGAAGAAGCATAGCTTGAAATTTTGTTACGTGGACGAAAACACAAAGAATGTTTATTCTAGAATGTTGAATTATCAAAAATTATAGAAAAAGAAACTCAAATTTTGTTGGATTTCATATAGATAAATTCTTTCTACGTGTATATCTTTTAGACTTAGTAGAATAATTTTTAGTAGTTAAATTCACGATTAAACCGTGGATTTTTATGCATTTATGAGAAAAAAGGCGTTGAAGTGTACAAAATGCACATCATATGCAAAAATATATAAAATATCCAAAGTAAAGTACTTGCTATAAAAAGATCAAATATCCAAAATTACATTCAATTAATATTCAATTAACATCGATTAATATTGTATAATATTCTATTCAGGTTCCATTTTCTTACATTCATACTAAGTTCGAAATTGCATAAGATATAAGTAATCTACTTTCAATATGTATTTTATGATTGTCATTGTGTTTCTGAGAAACATATATATAAAATATCATACACTATGAATTAAAAGAAATGTACCACCAATTTTTTGGAGAGAGAGAGGGAGAGAGAGAGAGAGAGAGAGAGAGAGAGGGAGGGAGGGAGAAAGAGAGAGAGAGAGAGAGAGAGAGAGAGAGAGAGAGAGAAGGAGAATTTCATTTCATAACTGTGAAATATCTTTTGCTTCTTATCAATTACATGAAATTAAGTTTCATTTGTAATAATAAGAAAAATGTGCAGATAAATAAATAATGAATGGATATAAATTAGATGTACGTATATATATGTAATATAATATGATATGCAACGTACAGATATAATAGCACATTGAAGATGCAGACGAATGTTATGCACATAAATGCTATGTATGGGATCATATTCATAAGAAAGCGTTTCGAGATGACCTGTGCTAGCTCGTACATTATAACTTGCTGATAAGGTGAGTTTGAGACAACCCTATTACTTTACTCCTCCACTGCTTTCCATAACAAATTTCGTCTATCTACGATATTTTTTAAACTACGATAAGAATTTCGTGTATTTGCATAACAGATAAATCATAAAAATTATGAGAATCAAGATGTTCAACTGTAACCTTCACAGATCTAAAAATATAAAAACATGTAAAATGTAATTCGAATTATTTTGAGAGATTATTATAGTTTATATATTCTTTTTCTTTTCAACGTTTAACTTATTTGTATTCATTTAGACATAATTAGATATTTTATCTCCTGTGTTACATTTAGTTTCGAATTCTTAAAACATAGAATGTAATATTATAATATAAATGAAATATGTTTGTAAAAAATTAATTATGAAAAATAAATTTTTATTCACATTTAGTGTAAAGAAATATTTCTACAAAGAAACTGTAGCTGCTTCGTATAAAGCAGAATATTGTTTTAATTCTCTTCTTTACCTTAAGGAAAACAATGTTATGTTTGCACGGATGAAATTTTATCTATTTCATTTTCCTACCTTTACTTCTAGTGTTCACGTTTATTAAGGACGCAGTTATGAACATACCGTTATACACCATTATTTCCAGGAACTCTATTAAGAAAGTAATTAATATTTGCAATTAAGCAATTAACAAATTCATATGAAACGAAGGAACGAACGTAAATGCAGGGAAGGCAATTATATTCTTTTATTCCATCGGATGAAATAGAATTACATGAGGATTTTCATTGGCAGCTTTATGACATTTTCGTGAATAAAAAGTGATATTTCTGAGTAGGAAAGTTAACGTATTATCGTTAATGCCAATTTATCTCTTGCAACAAAAGATTTAAGATTTTTTATGATAATCGTGCTCGATAGCTTCAAACGCGTCGTCGTTTGGTATTTCAAATGGATTAAATAAAAATTGTGTTAAAAATTAAAAAAAAATAAAAAATCTTCTAAATTTAATAAGAATATTATAAAATTAGAATGAAAACTGTTATGTATATTGTTAAGAAAATTGTTTCAATCACGCAAATTAAGACTAGTATAAAAAATCACTAGATTTTTTACTGATGGATGGGTCAAATTTAAGAAACACAATGCTTTAAGAAATATTACTGAAAATAATTCAGATAAAACAAGTTCTATATTTAAAAAAAAATTCAATTAAAAGTAAAAATTACCACTTATAAGAGGCTATTATTTTTTGCAAGAATACGACGATGTAGAATTTATTTAGAAACAAATAAAAAATAGCTATGCAGTGAAGTTTCGATGCAGGATTATTAAGTTTATTACCATTCATTATTTCAAAGTTTCCTCCAAACGCTGTAGAACGGTACGTTTTCGGGAGAACCGCTAACGACTCGAATTTACGCACAAACGTTAAACCCACATAGAAGTTTGTACATGCTAGGCGCAAGCAGTTGTCAGGATCATTTATTACAATTAAGGCACTATTTGACCGACTTAATATATTGTTTAACTGACAATAAAGCCAAGCTATTTTAGTATTCGAATTCCTGAATAAACACGAATATGAAATTAACAAAATATTATTCAATATTTTAGATTGACTCATGCTTATTTTAAGAAACGATATTCTTATATAATAATTCTTAATCGGCAAAAAATAAAATAAAAGTAAAGTGAAGAAGAAAATAAATTGCGCGTTCAAAGGAAAATTAATAAATTTCGAAACTTAAAATATTCATAGGAAATTTTTCGCGATGTGGAGAATTTTCGCCCAATTTAATATTTGCAGTTAATCTACTACTATCATGATATACAATTTAATTTCTAAAGCATCACTTCTTCCAAAAAAAGAAATTTTGTTTTCATGGTAAAGGACCATTCAAATAAATGTTATTCGCAAAATATTTTACTTTGACTGGGTCGTAAAAACTTTATGAACTAGGCACGTCAATTCCATTCCCCCCGCAGAGTTTATTATCGTAGCATTCGCTGGCTGAAAATTATATGTGCCTGCCGAAAATTGATTACCGAATTTTCCACGGCAGAAGTTTTCCATTCAGGCTTGGAGACTGTTAGCGCACAAAGCATGGATAGCTACGTCTCGATACTTCTATTCGCTTGGAAGTCCAGAAATGTTTCTCTATAAACTTGGCAATGACCCGATAAACTTCCTTGCCATATTACGAATTTCAAGTATTTTTCTAAAACTTTTGGTTACGTATCTCCAGTCATTCTAAATTTCCCGAGACATTCTCCGATATTGCACTCTGATTTTTGAAGATGCGACTTCTTCTAACAGTGGAAATCTATTTATTGTTCTTAATATTTATTGTTAGATATAGTATAATTGTTGAAATTGGGTTAATTTTTTTCTTGAAGATACCTCATTGAGTTCTTCTGGCTTATAATTATATATATTCTTTAAAACTGCCAATTTGTGAAATTTTAGCGTTTTATTATTTTACAAAAAGAAAGAGTGACCTTCGTTATAAAAAATGCTATATAATTAATAAATAAACTGCGGATTTATATAATTTGCCTGGTGAAAATCTAATTCGCTTGAATTGATCAGAATTTTATTAAATAATGAAAAAATATACACGATAATTGTTCTCTATTGGAACAGTATTGGAAAAATTAAAAATTTTTTGTCTGCATTTATGTCTCAATGAATATTTTCGATATAAACATTTATGTCTCGATGAATCGTTTAAATATTTGAGATTAACTATTTGCATACGAAATATGACTGGTCGTAGATATATCAAATGAAAAAATTGTTTCTCGGTGATTATTTGAAATATTTCATAATTTTAATGGAAAACTCATTATCTTTATCAAAAACGCTATTTGATTGACACAGGTAAAAGTCTTTTGTTTAAAATACAAATATCCTATAGTGTTTATTATATTTGATATACAAGCTTCCAAAATGTTTAAGGGAAATTCTATTTATACTCAAATTGTTACTTAACACGCGAAACAAATCTTAATATTAATTGATATCATGGTATTCAAGAGGCTTAGATAAATTGCAGGATTCTGAGATTATATTTAGAAACAGTCGAGGACGACTATTACTATTGCATAAATAGTTTTGTTTAATTAATTTCTGATTTGGGAGTTCATCTCCTAAAACGGACTTTGTAAATATCTAGTCTCTGAAACGTCAAACTGGTGTTCTCTGCCCCTTTTTCTCTCAACTTGTTTCACAATTTATTTAGTAAATTTTTGCTGATAGAAATAGTTGACATATAATTATTTTCTATATTATTATCTTTAATAGAAGCTTATTTCTCACATCTATCAAAAATATTAATATCAAATGTTTACTGAACAATGGCTACAAAAAATATTTTTACTCAGTCGTATTTATTACATGTAACGAGTGTATTAAATTTTGTACTACTCAGTAACACTTTCATATGGCTAAATAAATTTCATCCTTGAAATGAAATGTGATAGAAAACTCTTTACTGAGAAACAGGAGTATGTAAATACACAAACTTACAAATAATATTAGTAGATATCACTATCACATTATTTTTAAATAAACTTCCAAGCATTAGTTAATGATATTACCCTACTGACAAAAAAGAAACACCAATAAACTATCACAAAATTATCTACATTTACAAAACGATATTACTAGGCATCACTGTCACATTGTTATCACATTTATCTTGTTGTTGTAATTAACGAAAGACACCAAACAAGCTACCATTATAACTACCACCATCTAAATGAAATTATATGCGCATACCATTCGAAATGCAGTCTATCCACTTATTTGGCCCGATGCGTCTAAGGGCAAGGAAGATGTATATAAGTACACCAGCAACTTATCGTCCGCTTAGCAGTTAATAGATGGAACAATTAGCTTGCTCTTCTACTCGACTGTTGTACGACATTTCGGAGAATTGGCTCTCTCCAGTGGCGAAATGTAGTGGCAACGTAACTCTAGGGTCGATGCAAAACGGAATAAAGTATCCTCTGTTTCCGCGGTATTCCCAAGGAAACTTATTACCGTACAATCGTGTGCCCGTGGATACAATTCATACAATATCCTACCGTAGTGGAACACAAATGCTGCCAGCGTACGGCTTGTCTCGTACACCACACCTTGGCTGGCGCATAAAAGCGGCACGTGTACGTCTATCGTGTATCGTACGAGTAAGTGGCATACTTACATAAATTGAGGGACACCGGGAGGAAAACCGGCGACCTCTCTCTTTTCCGCGTTTGCACATTCTTCTCTCTATCCCTCTATCTCCCTCTCTCTTTCTCTTTCTATCCACGGTTCGTTTCCACGTAGAATACTTTTGTAACATGTTTGCGAATAAACAAAACGACGGTAATCCCAGTGAACCGCTCGTGCGTGCAGTTCTCCTTTGTCGTTGGAACACCGTTTACCCGTTTCAATATCAGTCCGTAAACGAGATCCCGAGGGATCCGCGGGGCTCTGAATTTTTCCACAGCCGCTCGCAGAATTCCATTATGAGATGACTTCGAACAAGTACCGTTTTCACGTAGATTCCAGAAATCCGCGCGGCCTATGCTAAATTAATATCGCCTAACTAGGGTAGAACTAGCTGAATTCTCGGCAAACAGCGGCCAACCTGTCCACCCGGATAAGATAAATTTTATTCTTCGTTAATACGAGGGTTGTGAACGTTTCGTTTAAATTAAAAATACAAGAAATTGGCGCCCTGAGGTGCAAATTGAGAGCTTGTTTGATGTTATACGTATAAATTGTAGCGAATTGCGGAGAACTTGGGTTAAACTCGAGTTGAATTAATCGAGGCATATTAAAAAGTATAGCGGGCAATTTTTATTTGCCGCAAGCTGTTTTCATGGGTTTAATGGAGAATACTTTATGGACCAAAGTAAGGAGACAGGTAGTGGCTAGTTCGCGAACGAGTTAATGGAGTTGTGTGTGGCATTTTTAAAACTTAGTTCAGATGCCAAAGTGAATCTGATTAATATTTCTCTATTTATCAACCAGTTAACAGATTTGTTTCGTGTATTTTTTGTATTTCTTAATGATTTGAAACAAATTTATTAAAGATGTAAAGTTAATAATATTTTAATAATACAGGGTATTTTTATTTAGTTTTGAAGTATAAACATATTTGAGAGGCAACAGAATATTTTCACAAAATTAATTAAATCAAATTATTCTAATTATGAAGAACATAATAAGAATGGTTTAACTGCATTCATCATTCCTATTGTATTTACTTTCCTGTCTTTTAGTTATATAAATTTAATTTGTTTTTTAAATAAATTAATTATAGAGCACATGCACCGTTTCTTATTATCAAGCTTTTCATTTAAATACAAAGATACAAATATTGGCTTTAAATTATGCATGAAACATAAATTAAGCTCTACATACATCTGTTAAATCGTTCCACAATTACTGTCTCACGTATCATTCAGTAAATTTCCTCTAATAATATAATTTTTACTAATTTTAGTTTTTATATTTTTTATTAATTTTTTAAATTTTTGGCTTGTAAAAGATCTTCTCAAATTTTGTATCATCTGTTATCGTATATCCTTCACAAATTATAGCTGACTTTTTCTTTTCATGTTTCACAATATATTTATTTCTAAATATATTACATTTCTTTCTTTATAATCAATTGTTGATAGTCGATACATAATTGATAGAATGTACCAGTATATTAATTGACAGTTCTTTGCATTTCTAGATGAATTGTAAATATAATAATAATAAATATAATAATAATAAATATAATAATAAATCAACCCTGAGATTGAAAAATTATATTAACCGTTATTACGAAATGCTAAATTCTTATCATATCAAACAAATTTTTGCATTCTTTCAACTCTTCAGATTTAATATAATATAATATAATATAATTTTCTTTATAATTTTCACTATTTTAATGGATTACAATTTTTCCAAAAATTAAAGCAATTTTCATACATCTGACACCTCAAGTTCGTTCAGACCAGCAATCCCATAAGCCCAACAGAAATCACTTTCAGAGAATTTGATTACAGCCTGTGAGAAATGTCTTTGAAAGTGTTAACCGCTTTTTGTTCCTTTCTTTCGCGTCCCTTTGTCGATCATTTGTAGATCAAAAGGTTGATCCATGAACCCAACACCCAATGTGAATAACCTTGTCACACCCAATCTACGGCAAGGATGCCTATACTCTAAAAAATTCTTTTTCGTCCGAAATTGCTGTATATTACTCATCCTGCTAACTATAAGATACCGATTATCGTGATCAAAGATCGACAATAGGAAATAACGAACCTTCTGACTGTTAGAAAGATTGCTTTTCTAAACAAAATTAATTTTCGAATTTAAATTAATTAATTTGAATGAATCCTTTTAGATTAAGTTTTTAAATAAACTAACTAAATTAATGTAATGAAAGCATAAGTAAAATTATTCATAACGTTGTAAATAAGTGTTAAGACCTTTAGTTTTAGTTTAGTTTAATAGTTTAGTAGTGATCAAATAATAAAAATAAACATTTTATATATGATTTCTTCCACAAATTTGTTTTCGTGTTTTCCTTAAGTTCTGCAGTTCATATCGATCGTTTATTAGAATTACGTTTCGCGATCTGAAAAATTTTGATAGTAGGTCTCTTAAGTTTTGATGGCAACTTTAAACTTCCTCTTACTGCTGGCTCGCCCGTTATTTGTAGCATCCCTAAATCACCGAGCTGCACCTTCCCTACGTATCCGGCCATAATAAACTGTTCCTCGCTTCTGATCTATGACAACATGTTCCACGACATATTGTCTAAATGATGCTAACAATAAGCCCAACCGATTTAATTCTTGCACTACATTTTTAAAAACATACGATAAATATGATGTCAACATTTTCCTCTTTTCATACGCTGAATTTTATGCGTTACTTCTTTTCGACTATTACAAATAGTTTGAAGATAATGAATATTCCAATTCGCAAATGAGAGTGCGCATTAAAATATTAAAATTATATTCGTTTTATATAAATTTTGTTCATATTCGGCGCACAATTACGCAGGATCTATGTAACATTGATAAAAATCCCTTTCCATCTCCTTCCACATAAGGACACATTTATTATTAAGTAAGAGAAACTTCGAGTTTGTTACGAGATTATGTCTATTATACATATAAATCAGTTAAAAAATTTTCGTCTGCACGTAACACGAATAAAATAGTTGTTATGTTATATAGTACGATGATCGATGTCATCACACAGTTCTACAAAATGTTAATTAAACGATGTTCAAAAGAATCGCGATAAGGTAACGATAAATTTCATGAAAATACTTGAAATCCAGATAATGTGAAATAAATACTGTTAAGAAAAGCTTACTTGAAAATCATTGATTAATTGATTACGTGTATATAATTAATATCTAATTTACGCTTACACATCCATCGTGATCCACAGTGTATCCAAAGTATTTAATAGAATGTTAGATGGGAAAAATTTAAAAATGTAAATGGCCTCACGTCGGATATCTCTCAGAAAATTTCCTTCAACTTACAAAATCTCTTTCCTTCTTGGTGGTATTAAACGCGTACTGACAACCGAGGGATCTCCGTTCCTTCGACGAAATACGAGAAATTAGAGAACTGACCACGCTGATCACGTACAGTGGCCGGGACAATCTGTTCGTTCACGTTTGACAGTTTATGTCAGCCGCGTCATGTGTCTACGCGTGATCTTTCCTACTAACTTCGACACGATGTCAATCATGCTTGCTCACCGGGAATTCGTTTCCCAATTTCAAATCTCTTTATCGAATGTACCTTTAACGTTAAATCAAATGTAGAGATTTCAGATTAAAACCTTTAAGTCACCTTACGATTGTGTTATTAATTATTATAAATCGCTAAGAGTGTGTATATTAAAGAGTGAACATAATTTATACACATATAAATAGATATATAGACTGAAACATATTAATTACATATCAAATTGTGACATATATTGTCCGTGTATATAATAAATATAAAACCGAAGAAATTTATATTACAGTCCAATACATAACATAAGCCTTACATTAATCTTTCTTGTTTTTAATTAATATTTTACTAGAAATTTATTTTTATACAATTTTGTGATTATGCCATATAGTGTTCGCTTTGATAATTGAAATAATATAATTGAAATAATATAATAGTAATTGAAATAAACACATATATAGTTTTATAGTTAATGTATATGTATTAAAGCTATCGTATTAACATATTAACTAGGAAAGACGAATTAAATCGTCGATCATAACAATATATTTTATTACTATTACTTTTTTTTTATTATTACAACATTTTATTACTATATGATTATTTAAACATAATTTATTTAGAAATTATCAATCATAATATTTTTATGTGCGAATCCTGTATTTTTCATACATGTCACTTAATTCCTTTTTCATTTGTAGAAATTAAACTTTAATAGTAATTGGAAACCATTGTCTGACCGTCAAGGCCCAAGCACCGTTGGAGAAACCCTCAATAAACCTAAGGCCCCACCATAAACCGAGTCTTATTAGTTGGCAGGAAGCTTCAATCCTATAAGTATTTTCGGTTTATTACTGGTACTTAAAAAGTCCTTAGGTCTATTGTACATTCTTCCAAATTACGGAGAAAGAAAATAGTTACCTAATGGGAAAAACGAAATAGTTGCCTAACGGAAAAACTGATTTTTCCCATAAATAATGTCGCCCATGAACCACGTTGATAGGAGGCTTCTTCCTCACATCCTCATTCCCAACTGTAGTCATAACCAATCGGCATCACGTATCATTGCCCTCACTTTCCTAACTAAAAATGTGAGCAACGAATCCGCGTTCTTGGTTCAAATGGCACATCGATACCGAGCTTTCTTCCATAATCACAGCAGACCGAAATTCAGATTCCCTATACCTCTCACAGTGCCTACAGGTCTGAGAATTCCTTCGGCTCTCACGGTGCCTAGAGTTCCTACAGTTCCTTCATCTCTCAGACTGTTCCTACTGCTCCGACTGCTCCTACTTCTACTGTTTCTACGCCATCAGGAGAGTCACTATATTGGTTCTCATAACCAACGAACAGTCGAGGTCAACATATATACGGATTCTCTCATCTAAGAATAATCCTTCTCTTCGTTACCTATATCTTAATCAACGGGGTTACTACTTTGTGTGATTGTATAAAGTGTTAGAAATACATAATTTATAATTCTGTGAATTACAGTGTTATACTAACTGAATCACCCCTTTTATCCTAACCGAAATCAGGGGATCGAACTATTCGTGGTGTCGATTATTATAATCGTAACGGGAATTTACGACTCCCGTTGACGCGTATTCTCGCAACCGCGTCTCCCCGCGATAGCTCGAAAATACATGGCCCTTCGAGCCGGATTACGTGCCATTAAAAAAGTGCACTGACCAGTGACTATACAGTGTCACGTGAAATCCACATTCCAACACCTTAGTCAACTGACCAAAGGAGCCGCTATCGAAGAGGAACACCTCCTTCGCTCAGCATCTACACGAGCCCACGCCGAACTGTAACGAGTAGCAACCGATTCCCAGATCAACGTCCATTTGATTAAGGTAAAATCGTTCCTACTATTAAAATTAAATATGGCTCACGCTGAATCGATCAGCACATTGCGGCGGATACGAAACGGCTTAGCCAGTCGATTTGCAAACACGAAGCGTCAACTCGACGAATATGAAGAGTCTGGACGTATAAACCAAAACTTTTTGATGTCTTGCTGCAAATCGTTCGACGAGAATTGGAGGAAAATCAGCGCGGTTCAAGACGAGTTAGAAGTGTTAGATGAGGGGGAAATTGCTTGTACAGCCTCTTTATTGCAAGATAAGCTGGAGATTGACATACGGTTCCTAGATCTCTTTGACCAAATACTAGCAACGAGCCCCTCGACAACAAAAACACACGATTCATGCGTGAAACCAGAGCCGACACCAATCACTTTACCAAAGGT